>NW_007379079.1:31853-55030 GCF_000475195.1 Diaphorina citri
ACCCCCCACACCCCCCCCCCCCCCCCCCCCCCACTACATTTCAACACCCCTGTTACGATATTTTATGAGTTTATTGTTTGAATTTAATTTTTTTTTTTATTTACTTATCCAATAAGTTAATATTTTCATTATTTTTACTTTCTCTCTCTTCCTCTTGTTCACTTTCTCTCTTCTCTTCTCTCTCTCTCTCTCTCCTTCTCTCTCTCCCTCTCTCGCTCTCTCACTTACATCGAATGTACCTATGTAATAGAGTTGATTTTTTTCCAATGTAATTTACTCAATTTTAAAAATACATAATACCCAAGTAGGTAAGTACAATACCTACATTACATATATATGAACTTATGTACGCGTGTGACTGTGTCTTGAGTGAATGTCCGTGTATTTCGTTGGTTGACAACTTGTGAAAAACATACTTCAACGAGAGAGAACACATAGTGTAGGGTGGGACGGGGTAATTTTGAGAGAGACACGAACTTTACTGGTCTGAGTTTTCAAATCAGATGGACTACAGAACTAGATATCTTTTTTTTTACTCAGTCATCATTAAAGTTAGTGTCTCAAAATTTACCCCAACCCACCACAATACTCTGTACAGATTGCTTATGAACTAAAGGTTAGTACCTACTTGCATTTTTTTCCTTTTCTCACTTACAAGTAATATTTTTTACTTTCTTTTCTATTTACCTACTTTTCCACCACGAAAACCGAAGAGTTTGAAAACTTCTTCAAGGGTCTGTGCACTTTCTTGATAGTGTTTCCTCCCCTCTCTTCTCTCCTCTCTCTCCCCTCTTTTTTCTCCCTACTTTTCCCCTCTCCCCTCCCTTCTTTCTCTTTCTCTCTCACTTTCCCCTCCATAGTTTTTCTCTTCCTTCCACACTCCTTTCTAATGACACCTCTCCCTTTCTGCTTTCTCCCAACCCCTCGATTTCACTCTCTCTTTCTCTGCCCACCTCTGCTTTTCCTCTTTCTCCCTTCTTTCTCCCTACCCCCCCCCCTCTTTCTCTCTTTCACTCTATTTATTTTTCTTTCTTGTCACACTTGTGTCCTTCTATTTCCTTTTAGCTGATTCCCCCCCTTCTCTTTTCTTCTATCTGTTTCTTTCTTTCTTTCTTTCTTTCGTTCTCCCTCTCTCTCTCTCCCTCTCTCTTTCTCTCTCTCTCTACGCTTTTACAACTTCCTCTCTCTTTCCACCTCTTTGTTTACCTACCAGTTTTATTATTTCTTTATTTTTCAATTAGGTGGGTAAGTACCTAGAGTCCTTTTTGTTTCAAAGCAATGAAACAACAACGTTAGAGTGGTGTGGTCTGTGTCGTAGCATACACATGTCAGCCCCCAGTTGGCCAGTCCCTGTGTCCCATGTACTAATGTCCTCTTTCTTTTTCTTCCTCTTCTTCTTCTTCCCTCATCACCTTTTCTTCCTTATTCTCCTTTAACTTCTTTAACTTATTACTTTTTCTTCTTCCTCCTCCTCTTCATTTCTTCTTCTTCACCTTCTTCCTCTTCCCCTCCTCCTCACACTTTTTTCTATTCTTTCTGTTTTTCTCCCCCCTCGTTTTTCTTATATTTTGTTTCTCATGTTTTTCTCACTCTCGCTAACGTAATGACATTGATCGATGTATTTTTTATTGTAAAAACAATTCCAGTGCGGAATTCACAAAACAAAACGGACGATCACATCACATGCCTTCAGGCACACACACTCCATTTGCCAAGGATTTAGGTATTACCATGCCCTAGGGATCAATTCAATTTGAAGAAACCATTTACTGATGAAAACTTGTAAGTAATGAAAGCAAGAAGTTGAAATTTCACTTGATCTCTGTTCGTAAGTAAGTTTGTTTGTATGGTTAACTAACTATTGAGCGATTTTTACGGGGTCGACGCAAAGGCCTTGAAACTGCCATCATTTATCTGTCTCGGATGATACCGACAACATGCTACGACAGACCACATGAGTCAATGTAGCAGTTGGTTCTTTGTAACGAAATAGAGACGGCATTTTTAGCTGAATCCCTTTACTTAGGGGAGAACGTTTCCAGTCAGTATAGAACAAACAAACAAACTTGTACCATTCTATAAATAAAATAAAACGAGATTGTTATTATTTTATTTTATTTTTTCCAACACCTTATTAAATTCTAATTCATTTGAGTGCTTTAATTATTTCTGTAATTACTCTTGAGTAACATAAAAAACAGTACCTACCACTTGCACCTACTAACATTGGGTACTTATATAAAGGTAAATCCCTACTTACTAAGAGGAAAAGGAAAGTAAAAAAGAAGAAAAAAAAATCTGGTGTGAACATCACACGACTTTCCTTATCGTATTGAATGATGCTTAATTGGGTGTTTTTCTATTGTAACCTTTACAATATATCTAACCGTTTAGTCAGTATAGCTGAAAACCGCCAGAAAGCGGCCAAAATGCCACCAACTGAAGCACCTAACACCAACCCTACTTCTGCCACTAAAATAAAGCACCACTAGCAAAAAAGTAGAAAAAAGTTTTCGAACCAATAATAACCAATTCCCGGCGGGGTGGAAGTTTTTTTGGCTCTGTGCTTGGAGTTCGCGGTTCAATCAGCCACGTGAGGACAATTGAGTAGCTACTTTAATCGAGTAGCGACCAGTGGTGGCATTACCAGTGTAAAAAAATTGATGATTAATGATAATTAATTGATAGTATGATTTCATTTGAGTAGGTATTGACCGTACCTAGAATCGAACCCTAATGTTCCTACTCTGTGTGCTCGAACCCATGTAACACCAACACCACCCATAATTTTTCACTCCTCCGGCCCTGGTTTCCTCACCAAAACGATGTTATGTACCACAGAAGGGAAAAAATGGGAAAAAATTTCGAACACACCTAGAATCGAACCCTGGGATCTTTCTACTCTGTGTGCTCGAACTAGTGATGGGTAAATACCCGGGTACTTATTTTTGGGGTAAATACCCATTTTTTATAAATACCCGGGTATTTTCATTTTTAAGCTCTAAAGTTCTTTAGAGACCCCATCTTCCATCTCCTATTGATAATGATAACTATTAAGCAAATCATCTTGAACTTGAAGGATTTGCAATAGAATAGACATAATAAAATAATGATGAAACCATTTTTTTTTCTTTTTTTTATAAACAAAAATTGCCGCACTTATTAGTCTTAGTTCACAAAGTCGCCGCTAAAATTGTGAAGCGCCTCAGTCGAATTTTGCCCGGGAAATTTAAAAAAAAAATCAAGTGACGATGATGTTTTTTTTTATTTTTCTTCTTTTTTTTTAATGCCCGGGTATTTACCCACTTGGGGGGTGGATAAATACCCGGGTAAATACCCAATTTTTATTTACCCACCCAGTGGGTATTTACCCACGACCCATCACTAGCTCGAACACATCTAGAATTGAACCTATTCTAAGGACTCGACCCCATCTAACACCACCTCTGCTTTTTTTCGAACCTCCGGCCCTGGTTTCCTCACCAAAACAATGTCACGCCACAATAGAACACCAGCGGCAATAATTCGATTGCTCCAAGTCCCTCTTCAGTGATGCCACCCCATTCTATGCCCGTCTCCCCTAGAGGTGCCCAAAAGTCACCCCCGTTCCCACTACACCCATCTTTCATCTAAAGGGTGTCCCAATAAGAACGCAAGATTTGAAAGGGTCATTCAAAATTAGTCATCATGGAGTCTAAAACTGTTCAACAACGCGTTAGCATAATAAAATCGACACATTATCACTTTTGCGCGAGCATTTTCCTAGTCGTAATCCTGTCATTTTCCGTTTTTCTGACGAGAAATGGCCTCCATGATCATGTAATTTTTTACCCCCCTAGACTATTTTTTGTGAGGGTATCTAAAGTCACAGGTTTACACCAACACACCCACAAGCTTGAAGCATTGAAAGGTGAACTGAAAGTTGCATCAAAGAGATACAGCCTGATTTCCTCGACTTTGACATCGAAAATTTGGTCAAAAGGAAACGAATGTACCATCAAAGTCGAGGAAGTTATCTGTCTGATTATTGTACCATACAAAATTTCAGAATGTTTTTTTTTTTTTTTTTTTTTTATTGACAGAGGTATAAAAGTAAGTAGGTACAAGCTGAAGTACCTATAGAACTAAAAAGTCTTACTTCTTAGGCCAACAGTTTTATTGATCTATCAATAATTTTATTATCTCATTTTACAACACAGAGTTTTTGCCAAAAGAGACTGGACAATTATTGCAGCTTAGTAATAAATACTTCCTTAGATAAGTACTACATTGTAGTACTACTACAATTACCTACTTAACTATTGAATTATTATTTCTCTCTTTAACATTACTCACTTGGTAACACTGCATTGTTGCATTGTATTGAGATTGTTCATAACAAATCAGAAGCAAATTTTTGATAAGAATAAATTATTACTTACTTAAATCATTATATTCTGCCAATAAGTACTTAAGTAAGTGCTGATAATGTGATTCTCATGGCTTGTAACTTGTAAGTATGATAAAAACTGAAGTACATAAATATTGTAACTTACTTCTGTCAATAACTAAGTAAATATCCAAGTACATGAGTAATTAGATAATATGTGCTCAAGCTCAAGTACTCTAGGGAGTCATAAGGTTATCACCAAGTAATTACTTATAATCAGGAAATAAGTGATTTTATTATCATTTCAACACTGATTGTGTTTTTATCACATAGTGGCAAATCTTTTACTTCCAAACCTTAAATAGTTTGTAATAAACCCTTTGACACTCAAAATATGGGTAAGGGCTACTCTGTAACCAGGCAAAGATTCTGTATTGGAGTTTTTGAGTTGGGTAACCTATGATCCTATGAATAAAGAAAACTATCCATTACCTGTCACAACACATTCTTCCACATCCAAGTTGGAATTCAATTGCATCAGTCTATTTACACCCGCTACATAGACCCGTCCGTTCCTTCCAATGGTCAAATGATTCAGATGATCCAATTTATCCACGGTACAATCCTTGAATGGACCATTCGGTCTGGGGAACTGGTGTAACACTGTGACACTATTAATATTATTGAAGCACAAACTTGATAAAAATACCACAAAAACTGTGGCCCTAAACCACTGATCCATTATTTGTGAAATGCTATCGATTTCTCAGGATACCATTTTTGTAAGGCACTTCCAAGGGAAGTATTATCTTATGTACATAATTTTGAAATATTTTACATGGTGTGTACTGTTATTGAACGAACAAGTAACACAGAACATTTTCACTTCAAATGAACTTTTACAATCTTGTGGACTTTTTTTACAGAGAAAATTTTAAATCCTGGTTTCATCTCACATGATGAATCAAAAAAGTAAACTATTTTAGCACAGAAAAAATTGAAAAACTATTTACAATTTGAGGTGAAAAATAATTACTTTATACAAAATATGTACCCACATTAGAGGACATTATTCTTCAGTGAAATAAAATTATATTTTATGTCAAATGCATTTTACTTTTACAAAAGAGCCCAAAGGACAGGCCGAGATGAGAAAAAAACACCAAACAAAATTCACCTTGGATGCGCGAAATTTAGATCAATTAGAACGTAAATTAATTAATAGTAACTATAATTAAATAAATTGACTATTGAACAGGTTATTAATTGAATTAAATTTGTGTTTTCCACTAAAAAAAAGACGTCGAAATTTATTAAAAACTAAATGAAAAACACTTGTAAAATTTTGAAAAAAATTAACTTCAGCTTTGGAGAAAAGATGGAATGTCTTCTTGTAGTGTAGAAGTTAGCCAAATATTCCATTGTTTGCGCATGTCTCATTCTCCTTGAGTTCAGGGTTTCCCAAAACAAGACTCGATTTTTCCCCCTTCTTTAGAGCAACAAGATTATTTTTTAAAGATGTTTCTTTTCAATTTTTGTACGTTTTGGAAGGCATCCATTTGAATTTTAAAATTTTATTGTTAATCACCAAAATCAATCTATATCATACATTTTCCACCAGAACTTTCCTATTTTTTTGCTCAAAGGCTGCTCAGAGCTGGTAGTCCACTCTATTGACAACATTTTTTTCGCTCTAATAAATTTACTACATAGTTTAAGAGCCCCTGAAAGTTACAGCAAAAGTCCGAAATATTTTTTAAAGTTGGTTGCAGCTTCCCACACATCCTGATGTCTTTTGGCCGAGAAATTTTTCTCTTTTTTCTTCTGACTTTCGATAAAAATTTAATTTTTGAATGGAATTTTTCGTAGTTGTTCCCACAATTTATCTTTCTTCTTTTCAAGAGAAATACCAACTACTCGTCACTCTAAGGCCTTTGAAAAGGTCCAAAGATGTTCTCTCACTCCCCTGAGATAAATCTCTTGTCACACGCCATTTTGGATTTAATTATGTGGTTCCTCATTTTATCAATACTGGGAGTAATGTTTTACTATCACTATTAATGCTTGCTCTTTTTTTTTTCCTTTTTACTTTCTATTACTACAGTATAGCGGAGCTATACTAGTAATGAAAGTATTGCAATCGGTCCAAATTTTCAAAATCGGGTTTTAAGAGGTTTGATAAAAAAAGAGGTTTGATAGAGGAAACTGTAACTGCTAAGGTCTTATCGTCCCGAAATCGAAGAGAGAAGGAAGACATAATTATCAGGTAAAAGAAAGCCAGCCGTACCGAGAATGAACCTCATCTGTTTTAGGAATGAGGATAATGAAATTTTTGCCCCTGGGTAGGAATGTACCAATTCCCCATGGATCACTGAAGGTAAGTAACGTTGCGCTTGGTTGGTATCCGGATGGGTGACCATTGGGGGCAATTGCGTGCTGCTGGCCCCTTTCCGTCCCACTCAGGCTAGGTGAGGTTAATATGAGTAGGCGGGTAGCTTGTCACCGAATGAAGGGTAAAACCCCCCGTCACTAAAAACTTTAGCAGTTATACAGTGACGTTAAACTTCTTTTGGGGGGGGGGAATAATACTCTTTTGTGTTACACTCTGTAGGAAATATTTTTTAATGAAAATTGGCTTTTCCGCCTCTGTTACAACATCAACACAACAAGATGTTTGTATAGAGTGTATAGACCAAGCCAATCTCCCCCCCCCCTATCCTTCCTTCTTCCTATTCTCTTTTCCCCTCTCTCTATCTCTCCCCTTCTCTCTATCTGTTCCTCCTTCCACTCTTCTTTCTCCTCCCTGGCCCCTTTTATCTCTTTCTTCCCTTTTCCCTATTCTTCTCCTTCTCCTCTTTTCCTCTGCCCCTTTCTCTCTTTCCATTCTTCCTCTCTCTCTCTTCTATTCCTCTTCTCTGTTCATACCAATTCTGCCTCCCTCTCTTCTTTCTCCTCTCTGTCCCCTTTTATCTCTTTCTTCCCTTTTCCCTATTCTTCTCCTCTCTTTCCCCTCTTCCTCTCTCCCTTTTCTTTCTTCCTATTTCTCTTCTCCCTCTCCTATCTTCTCCTTCTCTTCTTCCACTTTTGCTTCTAATCTTTCTCCTTCCTGCCCCCCTTATCTCTCTTTCTTCCCTTTTCCCTATTCTTCTCCTCTTTCTCCTCTCTTTCCCCTCTTCCTCTCTCCCTTTTCTTTCTTCCTATTTCTCTTCTCCCTCTCCTATCTTCTCCTTCTCTTCTTCCACAGGGAGAGAGAGAGAGACAAGAGAGGGGGGAGAGAGAGGGAGGGAGAGAGGGAGAGGGAGAGAGGGAGAGAGAGAAAGGGAGAGAGAGAGACACTTTTGTCTTTCACATTATTGAAATCACACCTAGGCACCATTAGTTTTTATTTTGTACAAATTGAAACATAACTCTTGTTCTCTCTCTCTCCTCCTCCCTCTCTCTTCCCCTCTCTCTCTCTTTCTCTCTCTCTCTCTTTCTTTTTCTCTCTCTTTCTCTCTCTCCCTCTTCCTCTCTCTCCCTCTACCTACTCTCTCTTCCTCACACTGTCACTTTTCATCACTCTCTGTGTGCGTCTATCTTTTAGCTTTATTGCTCCTTTTGAGACCTTAAACTGTACTTAGTGAAGAAATTTTTGGAAAAAAAATAAATGAAGAAAAAGTAGGTAAGTAGGTATGCAAGTACTTTTTATGTCAGTACCAAAGTAGATAGGTAGGTACCTGCTTAGGTGTTTATGTTATGATTATCACCTGCATAATATGTACCTACCCAAATGGGTACCTACCTACCTACTTCCTCATCTAAAAGATAAAAATAATACCTACCTATCTAAATCAGTCATCTCAAAAATGAGATAGGTAAGTATCTAGTTCCAACAATATTCAATGTGATTCCTTCCCTTAATCCATTGGATTCATGCACTTGTCTAAAAGATAAAAAATAATACCTACCTATCTGAATCAGTCATCTCAAAAATGAGATAGGTAAGTATCTAGTTCCAACAATATTCAATGTGATTCCTTCCCTTAATCCATTGGATTCATGCCACTTTACAAATGACTGATTCAATCCTCAGGCATTTAAGCAAGCATAATTATATGATCATGATTAATTCTGATTACTTACATCACCACATGGGACATGGGTGTTAGGTTTTTTTTTTTTTTTTTTTTTTTTTTTTTTTTTTTTTTTTTTTTTTTTCCAGATTTTTGAGATTTGTTTTGTAGGTACCTACCTACTTTTTTTTCTTTCCTTTTTGGGATTTGATTCATTTGATAAAGGAGCCACCCTAGTTAACTTGGTTGGTAGCGCGTCTGCCCTGTAAGCGCTAGCACGCGGGTTCGATTCCCACCCGGGGCGGATTTTATCATGAACGGCTGGCTTTCTCCTGTCCTGTCTTCCTTCTCTCTTCGATTTCGGGACAATAAGACCTTAGCAGTTGCAATTCGCTCTATCAAACCTGTTTAAAAAAAAAAATCTTCTTCTCCTATTACGTCTTCTTCTCCTAATCCTCCTTCTCCTCTTCTTCTTCCTCCTCCTCCTCTTCTCCTTCTCATATTCCTCGTTTGGCTCCTTTTTTCTCCTCTTCTCCTCCTTTTCTTCTTTTTCCTCCTCCTTCTTTTTCTCCTCCTCCTCCTCCTTCTTCTTCTCCCTCTCCTCTTCTTTAACTTCTCATTTTCCTCCTTTGGCTCCTTTTTTCTTCTCTCTCCTCTTCTCCACCTCCTCCTTGTCTTCTTCTTATACTCATTTTCTTTCTTTTGTTCCTTTTCTTCGCCAAGATTTCCGTATTTTCCATCTCCTCCTCCTCCTGTTCTTTTTCCTCTCATTCTTCTTCTTAATGTTATAAATGAGATCACGGTTAGATCACGTAGTGTCGCATTTACATCATGCATTAGTCAACAGCTTATTAGTGAAACGCACGTACAGTCACCCCCGCTTGTAAATAAATAATGCAGAAAATCTAGAAAGAATGTTAAAATGAAAACACAACTTTCGACTAATAGGTATGTAGCTATGTAGTAAGGTAAGTAAGGTATACCTACCTAGTACCTATACACATAGTCAACGCCGTCCATGGACGTCGACTGAAATCGTTCACTGCCTCGACAACGATTAACATCGTCGATCGATGCGACCGTGTCGACTGTTGACACAAGTTGCAATCACGAGGCCTGATAGGCGGAGTTCAGGCATCTCCACTAATATACAAAATCGTACTGGTGGATGTGTCAATATTCCCAAATAATTCATATGTAGGTAATAGAACCGGGATTGCACTCAGGGTATCGAACCGGGACCTTATACATGAAAAGCAAGCAGTTTACCACCAGGCACCGGGCTTAGTGGTTCGCTTCCCCTAATCTCTAAGACCCCCAAGGCTGAAATCAGAGTGGAACGGAGGGGAAAGTTCATAGAGATTTTTTTTCTCTCGGCCTGTTCCCACTTGTCGTGAGTTTCACACGATTTTTTTTCCGAATGACCTGTAGCTGATAATGTAATTTAAATGAGAGTGTTCCCTCTACACACGACGCGATTTTTTTTCCGAACGACAAGTTAGAACTGGCCTATAGTTGTCGCTTCCCTTTACCCGTTCGATGCTCGGTGCACTTTTCTCTTCGTTCCACTCTGTTTTTTAGCCTGAGAAAAAAATCTACTCCGCTCTGCCTTTGGATAGAGCCTTCTTTCTTTAACTTCTCATCCAGATTGTAAAGCACTAATAAATAAATCACACAAAGAGTTAGGAAGGCAATCATGGTAGTTAACGAGTATGGTGGAAGAGGAGGAGGAGAAGGAACAGGAGGAGAAGGAGGAAGAAGAAGAAACAAGGCTAAGAAGAAGAAGAAGAAGAAGAAGAAGAAGAAGAAGAAGAGAAGGAGGAGGAGGAGAAAAAGGGGATAAATAAGAACGGAAGTAGGTACAATGTGGAGGGAGAGGAGGAAAAGAAAAAGAGGAAGAAAAGGGAGAGGGAGTAAGAAGAAAAGGATGAGGAGGAGGTGATAGAGTAGGAGGAGGAGGAGGACAAGGAAGAAAGAGAGGAGGAGGAGGAAGAGGAAGAAGTTGAAGGAGGCTTTACTGAAAAATAAAATAAAAAGATATTTTCCATTCCTCTCATATCTTTTTTTCTTGTGGCTAAAGTAGCTAGGATCTTTTCTTCGCCTTTTTTATATCCTTGGATACCTACTTCTTTTGCTTTTTCCATTCTTCTTCTTTTTAGTCCGTCCTTCCTTTATTATTACAATAGTAATAAAAATGTATAATTCTTTCTTGTGTCACACAAGCGATGATTTTTAAAAGGATGATCGACAAGAGAGGAGGAAGAAGAGGAGGAGGAGAATAGAGGAGAGAAAGAGAGAAATGTAGGAGAAGAGATGAGTGTAGGAGAGAATAGAAAAGAAGTAGAAGAACGGAGAAGAAGAAATCAGAGAGCTATGAAGGATGAAGACCAAGAAGGATGAAAGAAAAAAGGAAGAGAAGAGGTGGAAAGAGGAAGAAGAGAAAAAGAATGAGAAAGAAAAGGAGAAAAAGTAAAAAAAGAAGGTAAAAAACGAGAAGCAATTGGAGAAGAAAAAGAAGCAGGAAGAAGAGGAGGAGAAAAGGGATAAGGAATGAGGAGGAGAAAAAGAAGAAGAAAAAGGAAAATAAAGAGAAGAACAAGGAAGAGAGAAAAGAGTAGAAAAGGAAGAAAAGATAAGGAGAAGAAGAAAGAGGAGAAAAAGGAAAGAAGAATTAGGAAAAGAATAAAAGAGGAACAGGATAAAAAGCAAGAGGAGAAGAAGAAGAAGAAATAGGAGAAGAAGAAGTAGGTAACAGGAGAAGAAAGAATAGAAGGAGGAAGAGAAAAATGAAGAGGAAGAGTTGGGGAGGAAGCACTGAAGAGAAGGGACAAGGGACGTGCTCCCTCTCTTCACTCCTACTTAAGAGCTCTGTGGAGATGTGAAGGGTTTTACATAATACCATGTCCTCACGGAGGGGGCCGATGGAGATGATGTCAATACAGATTGTAACTGTGAAGTCAATCCTCATATAATTTTTCAACAACCGTGCTTTTTTCCAAGAGGTTTGATGCCAGCCTAGTTAGCTTAGTTGGTAGTGCGTCTGCCTTGTAAGCGCTAGGCCGCGGGTTCGATTCCCGCCCGGGGCGGATTTTATCCTGATGGTATAATGTTCGTTCTCGGAACGGCTGGCTTTCTCCTATCCTGTCTTCCTTCTCTCTTCGATTTCGGGACGATAAGACCATAGCAGTTACAGTTCCCTCTGTCAAACCTCTTAAAAAAAAAAAAACCTACGTCAATAGTTTGAAGAGACGCCCGGCATAAATCAACACGGAACAGAGTTTTGATGTTTTACTGATTTTTTTTTTTTTTTTTTTTTTTTTTTTTTTTTTTTATTTTATGTTAAAATTTTTTTTTTAAGGGTTGAAAATCCATCGAGTCTCATAAAAAAAAAAAAATAATAAATAAATAAAATAAAAAAACAATCGCGTACGACTTTCCCATTGACTTAACGTCGCGCCGTTGGCATGCTATCACTCCATTTGGATTGTAGAACGATCGTCAATGGCTATGGCTAGCTTGAGCTTTTTTGGCTAAGTCATAGCTAGCTTAGGCTGAACAAAAATCCTTTGATCTTATCTTCCTACTTTCTATGAGTTCCGAGCAATGTCGATCGACTGTACTGTATAGGAACGCACTTTTAGGACCGCAAAAGCCGGGATATGTTGTATTGGACACAGAAAAAGTGACGTAAAAAAATAATAATACTACCATTTTCAAGTAAGAAAATATTCGTGGGGGAAAGGATAAGGTAGAGTAAATAAATAATAATAAATAACTTTTTTTTTTTAAGAGGTTTGACAGAGGGAAAATAAATAACTTAAAATAAATAGTAATAACAAGACAGAGTCACTTGGTAACTCCATTGTAACAGGCATTCAATTTTCTTCAAGGGGCTGAAGGCGATTCGATAATTAACAATCATGCCAAGCACAGAAAGGGGCACACGGGAATCGAACCCGGGACTGCACAGTGCACGGCCCGCGTGATAAGCACACTATCACAGGAAAAAATACCTAATGCATAATCCTTGACTAAATCAGTGGTGATTTAAACTTAACAAAGTGTACACAAGTAGAACAAATAAAAGTCACTCTGTCACTCTGTCAATATTTTCCTAACTTTTTTTTTTTGCTTTAACCAATTTATTTTTTACAATTATTTATACCTGTTCCAGCTAGGCCAGTTAAATATGTATTAGATAGGCAATAGGTATACATATTATAGGTATTTCTTCCCCGTTTATTTTCCGTTTTTGATAGTTAGGAAGTTAGGTTGTTGATTTGTATTAGATAGTAAAGGGAAACCGTTTATATTGTAAATAAATAAATAAATAAAAACATCAACAACACCAACAACACCACCAACACCAACAACAACAACATCAACAACATCAACAACAACAACATCAACAACAACAACATCTACAACAACAACATCTACAACAACAACAACAACAACAACAACATCAACAACATCAACAACATCATCATCATCATCATCATCATCATCATCAACAACAACAACAACAACAACAACAACAACAACAACAACAACACCAACAACACCAACAACACCAACAACACCAACAACACCAACATTATTTAATTCTCGTCTTTTTATCAGATTCTTTCCAATAACTCTGTCAATATTTTCCTAACTTTTTTTTTTTTTGCTTTAACCAATTTATTTTTTACAATTATTTATACCTGTTCCAGCTAGGCCAGTTAAATATGTATTAGATAGGCAATAGGTACACATATTATAGGTATTTCTTCCCCGTTTATTTTCCGTTTTTGATAGTTAGGTTGTTGATTTGTATTAGATAGTAAAGGGAAACCGTTTATATTGTAAATAAATAAATAGTACCTAATAAAAAGGTATAAGGGACGGGCTATTGTATTCGCTAATCGGTTTCGTCTGTCTGTCACTCTGTCTGTCCCCCTAGAAGGACTTATCCAAACCTGGTCGACCTATATATCAAATTTTCACATTTTCTCACACAAATGAGCTCTGATCTTGAAATTTGTCGCGACGACCTACATATGAACTCTAAGCGAGAAAGTTTTAGATAACACTTCAGTCGTTATTTCAAGACCGATTTCAGCGTCACCTATGTTAAACTACGCCGAGCAAGGCCAATAAATGGATGGGTGACTTAAACCTTATATTGGGAATAAAGGGATAACGGGCTCTAGTCTTGATTTTAAATCATTGCATGAAAGTAAAATCGAAAAATCAAATCAATAATAATAATAAACTGAATATTAAACAAATTACCTAGGTAGGTACATGATACATAGGTACTGATCGAATAAACTACGGGCTAAATAATTCCCGGAGGGACGGGCCCAGCTTGTTCCCTCTCCTCTTTTCCTCTGCCCCTCCTCTTCTCTCTCTCTCTTCTCTTCCTTTTCCAATCCTCCTATTTACAATTCTCTTTCTCTCTCTTGTCAACATACATACTGAATCAAACATGAACTCTCTCTCTCTCTCTTTATGTAAGGTACTTATGTTTTTGAGTCCTATGACAAATAGCCTTCTCCATTACATAAAGAGATAGATTGCCTACAGGATGTTCGGGTAGTTTAGGTACATTGTCTATAGGATGTTCGATAAGCATAGCTAGTTTTTTTTTTTTTTTTTGGGGGGGTCAAATGAACCAAATACAATAAAATGAAATGTGAACTTTAAATACTTTTGTAGGTACTTTGGGCAAACAAATTCTTCTTCTTCTTCTTCTTCTTCTTCTTCTGAGAGGTTAGATAGAGGGAACTGTAACAACGGAGGGTCTTATCGTCTGGAAATCGAAGGAGAGAAAGAAGACAGGATAGGAGAAATACAGGGTGTTCCGAAAACGACCTTTATCTGTTTAGGATAAAGTTTGACCGGAGCGGGAATTGAACAGGCGACCTAGCACTTACTAGGCTTGCATTCCTGATGATCCCTAACCTTTTGAAAAGAAAGAAAAACACTGGCGATTCATTTTTGCCATACTTTTACTCAAGTATATTTAATTTTTGTAATACATTTTTTAAAAATAATTATCATTTTATTATACGCTAAATAATAATGATGTAATAATAAAATGAATTATAATTAGTTAATCAGTAATAATAATAGATAATAAATAAAATTACCATTTATTAAATAAAATATTAAAATTAACAGAAAATTTAATACATTTATTATTATTAATTATATTGTAAAGTCATTATTTTTTTTAAAAAATAACAAAAAAAATTGTCGAATTAAAGTTGTAGGTACATGAAGGATTTTAATATATTTTTAAAAGGTTTTAAATAGGTATCTAGGTAAACCTCTTTGGCGTTTTAATTTCATACATTTAAATAAACAAATCGGTATTAGAAATTCCTATAATAGCTACCTAACTATGTAGGTGTGACTCAGCCTATATTAGTTTCTAGTTGTACCTATAGGTATGTACCTACTATTTTTAATATTATATAGTTTTCTTTTATTACTTACCTATATTTTGTTAAATAGGTAGTAATCTCTTTTCAAGAGTAGGCTCTGACCCCAAATGTCAAGCTTGAATCGAAAAGGTGAAACTTGGTTAAATAAAAATTAAATCAACGGAGAAGATTATTTTACCCATTTATTATTTAAAATGAAGGTTCGAAGATTATTAAATCGATGGAAGAAGATGATTACCTAACTGGAATTAGTAAACGAGAACTATTTAAAAATAAATTGGAAAATTATTAAAATAAAAATGAAAATAAGACAGTAGGTGTAGTATGTAGTGATTTAGATTGATTAAATGTAAGATGACACAGTTTTTGGTGTATAATTTCGATAGTAATTCTCAATAACTTTTATTTTATTATTTTTATTTTACATTATCGAATTTGCTTTTTTTCTCCGCCATGTTAAATTTATTTGAGAAATTCAATTTTTAAATGTCAAGAAAGAACAAGAAAAATGAGATCAAACCATGAAAGAAAAACCGAGAAAATTCAACTTTTATTTTTCCCTAATAAGAAATACCTACGAGTAAAGTATATTCTAATGCTTATAAGTTAAATTCTTAATAACAACTATTGTTTAAATAGTTTAAAACCTAACTAAGTTTATTTTCAAAAGTTGTATTTTAAAAATCTATCACATTTAAGTATAAAATAAAGAAATAACTATAACGTATAAATAACGATTTATTATCAAAAGGAAAAAGGAATAAAAAAGAAGAAAAGAAGGAACAGAGAAAAATAAAGGAACAGAAAAATAATTGAAGAAATAAAGGAAGAGGGAGAGAAGGAACTAAACGAAGGAAGGAAGAAAGAATTTTTGAAAGAAGAAATAACTTGGAATAAATAAACAAAGAAATATTTGACTGCATAGTGCATACCTACTTTCATATTTTACCCTACTACTTTGAACAGATTTTTTTTCTCTAACAAAATACACGGAAAAATCTGCCTTAAATGGAATCCAAGGAGCACTCCTTGTTTAAAAATTCCCTGAAATTCTTTAGCATTTAAGGAGTTTGCTTTTAAAAAGAAAGGCAATGCATTAAAATTTAAGTAATTCTGTTGTAATCTTCAGAATCGACGCCTAGTTTCCTTAATTTTTAAGGCGGATTTTTTTCAGTGTACCTATGTATTTGTAGGTCCCTACCTATTTTTAGGATGTAGGATGAATTTTTAGGGACAACAGAAAAAAAAATGTTTCGATATTTTTTGATGTTATCATCTAATTTCTATTTATTTTCTTTCGCCATTTACATGTAAATAATAGGTATTACATTCTCAAATAGAATAGGCTCCTCACTTTTTCATCCTGTCCAAATCCTTTCGCCTCACTTCAAAAGGAAGCTATTTTTTCCCCCTCAAATTCCCGGGACCTCAAAGTACTGCACCTACAAGAACAACGTCCAAAAAGGTAAGTAATCCCAAAAAGAGAAAAGCCTGTAAAACTGTTTTACAAAGGTCTAAATTAGACCGCTCTAGTAGATCAGTGCCAAAAATGTTAAAGAAATTGGTACAAAAAATCAAATTTTATTTTTGTCGGCCAAAATTAACTAAAAAAAGTGAAAAACAATCTATCCGTTATTTAAGAGCGGTATCCTAAAAAAATCTTGTTGGCCAAAATTAACTGAAAAAGTAAAAAAGAACCTTCGCTATTGGCAGCGGTATCAAAAAATCGGTCTATCTATGTCATCAATCCGTGGATCGGTATTTATTTTATTTTTTTTTTATTTCTTTTTTTAGTAATAATAAAAAAATAAAACAATATTATGCATTTATAATTATTTTGAATTTTACAATTCAATACTTAAAAAAAAAAAAAAAAAAAAAAAAAAATGTCTACAAGTCTCAATTTACGAAAGGTTTTAATTTACGAGTAACATATGACTATACACACAGTAGAATTAAATGGGTTAATTTTTATTAGTTAATATAATTATAGAATATAATATTTCGAATAATTTTATTTATGGTACAACAAAGTGAATTTACATTGTGAAACCCCTTTACGTCATAGAGTGGAGAATCCTTCGGTAGATTTTTTTTTTTACTTGGAAGTCATGTCTAGCTGATGACTTCGAATAAGAACGAAACGTGTCCTGCTTGGAAAGCAGGCCTTTTTTTAGTAATTTTATTAGTGTCATAATTAGGTATAAGCTATAAGGGTATAGCTACATAGTTTCGATTGGTGATAATTATTAATTTTATTATATGTTATTGTAAGATTTATAGGTATTTTGTTATTAAAAAAAAGGTACTCCACCCTTAGCCCGCGGATGAATGAGAACAAAATCCCCTCTCTTTCTGGTTCAATTAAGGAGCCCTGCTTTTAATTTCCTGACCATTGGCAGACATAAATTTTCAGGGCGTAAAATGGGGTTTTCACTTTAAAAATAAAACTTATTCCTAAAAATTTCCTTGACTAAAAGCTAAAAGTACCTAAGCTTAATTGTAATCTAATATTTATAAAATTTATATTTTGATTTTTTTTTTTTTTTTTTTTTTTTTTTTTTAAAAATTTGTTTTACGAAATCGTGGCGGCCAATTTTTGGTCACAAATTTTCCATCTTAAAATACTCCCCGTGTAATCAGGAACTGTTCACACAGGCCACAAGGGAATGAATTCGTTTGAACTTAATCTTACGAAAAACCTCCTTGGACTCAATTATTTCATGTTGCTTCTAGTATTCGAACCGCAGTACCCTTGTCTGGATGGATGCCTCGGTAACTTTGTGAAGGTCCATATTGAATGTAGATAGCGAAATAACTGTTACACTTCACAGGTAGGTATGTTTATTATGAATCCTATTGGCAACTGCTCTATTGGACCTGTTATCACTTCTATTTTAAAATTTGAACTTTTAAAGTGAACAAGGGTTATTACCTATTTGTCATTTATTAAATTAAAGTTTCTTCCAAAATCCCTCTGTAAAAAAAAACGGTAACTCGTAACTATTTTTTTTTTTTTTTTTAATTTATTGACAAACCGGGTCTTCGGGTCTACAGTCTATGTTGACTCCATCTTGATGCAAGAAACAGCATAAACCGTACGTATATTAACACAAAAAGGACTTTGGAAAATCGATAAATCCAATGTGGATTTTAACATAAAATTGTAAACATAAAAAAATGTCTAGAAATCCAATAGTTTTTAAAAAGTTGTGTGTCTATGAATGGTGGAAAATCTAGAAGACACAAAGCTTCTAGAATTCTAGATCTTTGAAGCTTATATTCCAAGCAAAAGACCAGACGTAGGTATGTATGTGACCTTATTTCAAACATTGACTTAAAGGCCAATAAAGTGGAAGTTATTTAACTTAACATAAAAGGTTTTTTGAACCATTTTCTGCGGGCAGTTATCCTTGAAATGTATGTACTGAATTTTATTACGAAAATGTACGGGATTTCAATACGAAAATGTAAAGAATTTTATTACGAAATTGTAAGGAATTTCAATACGAAAATGTACCAATTTTATTATGTACGAAAATAATGTACGGAATATTTGAGTTTATATTTAAGAATTTTAAGCGATTACATGGGCAGTACATATTCGGAAATAAAGAAAATACATTTAAAACTAAAGGATGATCTCAATTGTTTTTGTTCTCATCTGAATTTGGGATTCATTTTTGATACGACATAGGATCAGTTCTGATTGACACTTTCTCCTAAACATAAACTGTCTGAAAATATCTCTTTCTAGACCCTTGTCTTTCTTTAAAACAATAAAATATAAAACATTTGTTTTATCCATAAATTATTATTAGTTAAAATTAAATTAGATACATTAGATTGAGAATTATATTCTTGACACACACATATTTGTAAAATAAATTTTAAAGAAAAAAAAAACGCAGTTTAGATATTTAGAAATAAAACATAGGTGCATAAAGTATGGGTTAATTTGATTTGTATTTTACAAGGTAAGGTATTAGGTTCAATATTTAGTTCAGATTTATAATTCATTTTGTACTCGTGTGCTATTTTGGGGATAATTTTTATTGTGTACTAAATTATGCATGAATTTGTATTTTTAGTGGACGTGCTGGTATAACAATAAATTTTCTTTTTGTTATTAGGATATCCTATATTCCTATAATAATACTATTATTAGGTATGGTGTTGTTTTTGAGAGCCTTTGTTTAAAAATATTAGAGGACCGGTATATCCAAAAAATTATAGGTACCTACGTTAGATAGATAGGAAATATGGGGCAAAAAAGGAGGAAAAATTATCAATTTTAATTTTTTTGGTGGATGTGTCATTTTTACCATTAACTGTTCGAGTAGAATTGTAACCAGTGACATGTTGATTCTGTAGCTATGATATTTTAATTAGGTACCTGTTAATTTATTTAATGACTAATTTATTCAATTTATTTTTGAAATCTTCTTCTTGTAGTGCCTTATCCGTTGCGGATGTTGGCGACCAGCTTGGCAAGTTTGATTTTATTTACAGCTATGCGAAATAGTTTGAAATATTGTTTTGATTTGGTAGCTGGCTATTTTTTATTTTTTTTTATTCTTTTCATAAATGGAACAGGTCATGATTATTTATTTATTTATTTAATTAGGTATTTATTTATTACTTTATTTAAAGTGTGGTTCTCAGTAGGTATGATACCAGAACTTTTTTTCACTCGACCAAGACCCTTCATAAAATTATTAATTTATTACCTATGATAAGTTGATAACATACTAGCATAGCAAATTTAATAACCACTTTTCATTTTTATTTTATTTTATTTACCAATTTATTTATTATCTTTTTTTTTTAAGTGTGTCAGCAATATAAATCAATCAACGATTGACTGACAATCATATAGTGATCTTTTCGACGAAATAACGTACTAATATTTTAACGTATAAAAGATTAACATTTCGAAAACAATAAAATATCGAACTATGTTCTCTAATAAAAAATAATAAAATTAACAAAATTTTTATTGAATACTAAATCGTAAACATTAGTTAATAAATACCTATGCTTAATATTAGTGTCTGTACAGGATGTCTTTGTTAGGTTGCTTTGCAGTATGCTTAATTTTTTTGCCAAATAGATTATCGCTTAGCCCTACAGTTTCGGGCTTTGTCCGTATATGCTAGTGCCGTGTTTCGGGATTTGTCCGTATTTACTACTGTCATTTCGGACTTTGTTCGAATTTATCACTGTCGTTTCGGGCTTTGTTCGTATTTACCACTGCCGTTTCGGGCTTTGTCCGTATTTGCCACTGGCATTTTGGGCTTTGTCCGTACTTATCACTACCATTTTGGTTTCGGGCTTTGTCCGTATTTACTACTGTCATTTCGGGCTTTGTTTGTATTTACCTGTACAATTTTGGACTTTGTCCGTGACAAACTAAAACAATTTTTACAACGCATTCTCTATAACAATAGTACCTATCTAACGTAGGTAAGTTATTGCCTTTTTTTTCCTCTTTATATTGCCCAGTAATATTTTTTTTTCTGCCTTTATCTTCTTCTCTACCCTCTATTCTTTAGCTTTTTTTTTTTTTTTTTTTTTTTTTTTTTTCCAGCTTTGTCCGTACTTATCACTACCATTTTGGTTTCGGGCTTTGTCCGTATTTACTACTGTCATTTCGGGCTTTGTTTGTATTTACCTGTACAATTTTGGACTTTGTCCGTGACAAACTAAAACAATTTTTACAACGCATTCTCTATAACAATAGTACCTATCTAACGTAGGTAAGTTATTGCCTTTTTTTTCCTCTTTATATTGCCCAGTAATATTTTTTTTTCTGCCTTTATCTTCTTCTCTACCCTCTATTCTTTAGCTTTTTTTTGTTACCAATTTTATCCCACAATTTAAAATCTTAATCCAATATCTGCCTTATTTACTTCACAAATTTTATTGGAAGTCTTCTTATTGCTTTTCTTGTTACTCTAATATCTTGAGTAAAAAAAAAAATATCAATTTCTCAAAAAGTGCACTGAAATCTGAAAAGTTCAAAGTGCAATTTCCAGCGGCCCTCTTTTCAATGACACAATATTCATTCAGAATCCAGAGTGATACCTAATATACACGGGCAATAAAATAATAAAATCCAACTTTTAGAGATTTTTGTCTTAATATCTTATTCTTAATTTTAATACCGGTTCAAATCTGAGCACAAATCTTCAATCTGACAGCACATGTATTTTCACAATAATTGAAGACTTCAATCAACAATATTCCCATCAAATTCTCATTTAAAACTTCCGGTTAGGAATAACAGACAACAATTTTTAATACAAACAATGGTTCATTGAAAGGCTCTAATAAAAACGTGGCATTTAAAACATTACAGTAGAATTATTTAATAATTAAAGAATATTTTAGTATGAATCAAACGACCATTCAAAGATTTTTCGAAAGAATTTGACTCACGTAACAGTTTCAATTAAAGATATCCCAGGGTGGCGTACTTTTTCACGAAGGGTGTGTTCACTTTACAGGACTCTCTGAAAATTGGAAAAGACGGAAGTTAAATAGAAAGAAAAGGAATTGAGAAAATCTCAAGTTGGGATTGTGGTGTTCCTCAAGGGGGCCATTTTGCGCCCTTTTTTTCTGAGTTGGTATAAGCGCTCGCCGTATGGTCAGGAGATTGTGAGTTTACATGTATCCCAGCAAACAGGACCGTATTCACCCTTTTTTTTCTAGGTACAAGAGAAATATAGCTTTCTATTTTGGACAGAACAACACTTACCTCCTTGTGTATTATGCTGTTAAACCCATAAAATACTCGAGACCTTGTGTTAGTCTGCTTGGGTAAATTGACTTTTTAGTCTCACTCGAGCAGGATTAAATCTATTCTATTACCTCTAACATCATTCACGTCTATCTAGACTTTTAGAGCGCCCTCCTGTTTACCAGGCGAGCGCCTTGACCACTACACCACCGAGGCAAATACTCGAGACCTTGTTTAGTCTGCTGGGGTAAATTGACTTTTTAGTCTCACTCGAGCAGGATTAAATCTATTCTATTACCTCTAACATCATTCACGTCTATCTAGACTTTTAGAGTACTACATAAACTTACTCGTCTTCCCAAGGACACACCTCGGTGTTTTTCTCCGGGACTCCCCCTACCGCACCCTCCTCTTCCGTTTGACCTTCAACTTGACCTTGAGAGCAAATGGAAAAGAAAGAAAATTGAATAAATATGCTCTCAACTAAGAACTTCCATTTAAAGGTAATGTTACACCAAGTGCGCATCTTTTTCCACAAACATTGGCTTGCAAACAGCGTTCATGTGTGCTTGTGTGCGCGGAGTTGATCCGGCTGCTGTTGGTTTTTCAGGTAATGTTACACCAAGCGCGCATTGTTTGCAAACGAATGGTAGGTACCCATAATTATTTTTCTGTAGCTTTAAGTTAGGGACTCACTGTACAAATGGGTAGCCCCCGTGAATTAAAATAAAAAAAAATACAAAGGTCATATAATATTATGACCTTTAGTATGGGTAATCTAACTTTAATTTGAAGATAAATGATCCATCCTTAAGATATTTCATATTAGTTGTAATCTTAGTAATTTATTATCAAACTGTGGATTATTTAACATGTAGGAATTGTATTGTAGAATTGTTCTTACAAATAAATGAAGTATCATTACAAATTTCAAAATTACCTTCACCCGTTTGACCTTCACTCTGACCTTGACCCTCTTCAGGGAGCGACGCGCTCTCGCCGACGCCAGAGACGCTAATGAGCGGCGCACCGTGCGCGCTCGACGCGGAGTGTTTGCGCAGGGGCGTCAAACTGGTGGGCGTGGTTATGGAGCGCTTCCGTTCCTCTAGACCAATGGGGGAGCTGCTTGCCAGCTTGGGTGAGCCGGGCGTGGCGAGGTCACCTGGAATAGAATGGATATTTGTGAACGATTTAAAAAAAGACAAGTGTTTCACCATAGTTTCTATTTCGTAGCAATGAAACAACTGCTACATTAGACGCATGTGGTCTGTGTCGTAGCATGCCTCTCATCAGAATGTGAATTTTTCGTGCCTGAGTGGGCATCACATTAGGCTTGCATACCGGGGGTCCTGGGTTTGATTTCCGGCGGAGTTTTTCTGTTCTGTGCTTGAAATTTGGGCTGCTCTCATTCTCTCAAGTCTCGTGAGGATACCTAATTGAATCGCTACTAGCTACTTTATGGCTATTGATTGCAAAGGAGGCTTCTGTTAATCCTGTGATATCCACTAACGTTGTCATTTTTTTTTTTTTTTTTTTTTTTTTTCTTTTTGTCCGTTTGACACTCCGGACAGTGTGTTTTT
>NW_007379079.1:56050-69245 GCF_000475195.1 Diaphorina citri
ACAGAATAGAATAGAACTAGTGGTTGATCGGTCTTTTCTACGGGAACAGAGCGGTATAAGAGGTATGACTTTGAACCGCCGCCATTTTGAATCAGGATGGAATATGACACATTTAAGTAGCCTAGGTATGTCACCCTCAGTACTCTTCTTAACCAAAAAATCAAAAACGGTCTAGCCGTTTTCTCCTGAAAAGAGGACAACCGAAGGTTTTTCGGCTATGAGCTTAAGGTGTGTCCACACATAGTCGACCGGCCGTCGATCGATGTCAACTGAACCGTCCTCACTGCCTCGACAACATAGAATCTCCTCGTCGATCGACGGCCATCGACTATGTGTGGACACACCTTTAGAGTTCAATCTCGTGAGGACAATTGAGCAGATAGTTTAATCGAATACAGATTTGACTTGGGAAAAACACCTTTGTATATCTATTATTATGTTCAATAAATAAATAATTGAATTGAATTGAATTGAATTGAATTTGATCTCCAATTTTAAAATGTTACTTGACAAAGTATCTCGCCTTGAAAATCTGGGAATAGTTAGTAGTAAACAGGTATTTCTATCAATGTCCTACACAAGCCTTGAGCTTATAGGACAGTGATATACTACTGTTGTTGTTGAAGCTGAAATGTCACATGTAAAAAAATAAATATATACCTATGTTGGTAACTAAAAAAAAAAAAAAAAAAAAAAAAACGGAAGAAGCAAAATTTTTAAAATTTGGAAGGCAGGAAAACATCGGAATAGTTAGTAGGTATTACCTGTACTGATGGTACCCCACAAGGCTGGTAGCCGTAACAAGCACAGGTCCACTGCTTGGCTGATGGACGATAGGGGCCGGCCGACTGGGTGGGTCAGATGGTCGGCACGGTGGGTCATCCCACGGGCAGACGTCGTCCTGGTTCGTTTCTTCGGTCGAGGAGCCACCCTGAATTACGGCCGAGTCTCTGGAATGTGATAGATTTTGAGTAAACAACAGAACCAGATAAAGAGTTGTCTAGCCAGCCTAGTAAGCTTAGTTGGTAGCGCGTCTGCCTTGTAAGCGCTAGGCCGCGGGTTCGATTCCCGCCCGGGGCGGATTTCATCCTGAACGGATAATGTTCGTTCTCGGAACGGCTGGCTTTCTCCTATCCTGTCCGCCTCGTTTTTGGCAGGATTATACTTCCATTGTTACCTTTTCCTCTATCAATTTTCAATTATTATTTGTTCCCCAGCTGGTGGACTTTAAACAGGGAGGATATCCGCCTGAAATTCTCTTTGCTAAAGAAATAGCAAAGGTTGAGTGCGAAGGGCATCCACTCGTAAAATTTGTAGCCAAAACCAAATGTCAGCCCCAAAGCAATCACCCTAGGACTGATTGACTGTGTAGCGAAATGAGAACACTAGCTACGCTACATAGATGTATAGAAAACTAGAAGAATTTATTAGAACTCTAAGTTCTACTATAAAGAGTATAGCCACAAGAGGTTGGCGAAAAACGATGACCCCGCCTGAACTCCGGAAAAAGCGAAGAAGATTAATTTCAGAGAGTAAAGTATCTCACCTCGGGTAGTTTATATCGCTTAGGTTACTCTGGGAATGCGAGTGCGCCACCTGCCGCGCGCTGACCGCCAATTCATGCGTAGAGCCGGTCAGACTCCGGTCAGAGCCGCGCCTCAAAGCCCGGGTAGCAACGTCTTTACTAGGCCCCGGCGGTCCAGGGATGCCCATGGGCGCCCCCGGGATGCCCATGCCGCTGGTAGAAGGGCCGGGGGCGGTCGAGAGGCCCGCGATGGCGGTGGAGGGGTTCGAGGTTGAGCTTTTCTTCTTCTGACCCCCGCCGAATGGGAAGGGGAATCTGGGAATAGAATAGATTAGTTATTCTGCAAAGATAGGACTGAAAAGTCCCTAGAATAGAATATTTAATAGGTATAGGTAACTTGATAGGACTTTACGCCCGCAGTCTCTTTACTAACTCGACTGAGTCAAATAAAGGAATAGAATAGAATTACCTTGTTTATCTTGCGGGGATAGGACTGAAAAGTCCCTTAACTGCCGCAGTCTAATCAAGTCTGAAAAGTTTCTTTATACCTACGTAGGTTTTATCGCAAGCACAATATACTCGTACACTGTACCTACAGCTACACAATGTACCAAGTACATAGAGCTGAATCCTTCTCGTCTAAAACTTTAGCGTCTAGTCCTCTACCCCTGCAGATTAAACAAGCAAACAAGGTCTTGTACCTAATATACGATTGCTAATCAGGTACCTTTTCTTCGTGCACGGTTGTTTGCCCGCTTGCAGCAAGTTCTTGTAGTGGTCCGACCGAATGAAACGCGGATAGCAGTCGTTCTTAAGTAGCAGCGTATATATGTGTTCGGCTGCGGCGTCGTACGTAAAGCGGGAAGGGTTCTTAAGCTCCGTTTGTGTACGCTCCATGGTACGTCCGTCTATGTTCACCTCGCACGGCGCACCGGCCTTGAGAAATTCACTGCGGAATAGAATAGGGTAATTATTCAGAAGCCACGACAGTGAAAAAGAAATCCCCTTTTTGTGTTTAACCTAACCCTATGATAACACTGGTCACGAGAATAGAAACACGGTGAGACAGTGGTAACGCGCTTGCTTGCTATGCAGAAGCTTAATAGGTATGTACATTATCATTACTACTGATAATACTAAAACTCTGTCTAAATCATGATTTATTTGTGGTGAAGCTGAGAGCGTCTTCACAATTTTTGTGGATATCATAGCATTACTAAGAACCTCCATTACTATATCTGACATATCTATATTTTTTTTCTTTTCACTCTGGTAATGCCGCCACTGGTCGCAACTCGATTAAAGTGGCTACTCACTTGTCCTCACGAGGCTGAGTGCACACCGAACTCCAAGCACAGAACCGAAAAAAAACTTTGGCCCTGCCGGGAATCGAACCCGGGCCTCCGGCGTGCAAGCTTAGTGTGATACCCATTCGGGCACGGAAGTTGCTGTCTATTCCCTATCTAAAGTCCCCCAGCCAGACAGTTTCATATCCCATGTATACGAAAAGTAAAGTAAGTATACTTACTCGAATATCTCTTTCACTTTGGCCGGGATCTTGGACTGGGCGCTTCGCCGGAGTTCGGTCACCATAAGCCAGAACCGTATGTTCTCATGCGAGTACTCCTTGCGCAGATAGCTGGTGAATTCGGCCAACCCAGTAGGATCCTTGATGAGGTCCTCTATAGACAGGGCCCAACGGCGGACCCTCTTCTCAGTGGGGACTTCCACCCTGCGAAAGACGAGAGGGGAATCAGTAAATGGTTTCTTCAAATCGAATTGATCCCAAGGGCAAGGTAAATCTAGACCATTGACAAATGGAGTGTGTAAACTTAAGTAAGGAAATGGTTTCTTCAAATTAAATTGATCCCAAGGGCAACGGAAACCTAGACCCTTGACAAATGGAGTGTGTAAACTTAAGTAAGGAAATGGTTTCTTCAAATCGAATTGATCCCAAGGACAAGGTAAACCTAGACCATTGACAAATGGAGTGTGCCTGAAGGCATGCGATAAGTATAAGTAGTGCTTTATTTAGACTGTCAGTTTAGAACAAGTTGTTCCATCATACCAACATACTGGGCGATGTGTTCCAATCCACTCGACCCCAGTCCCCAGTCCCCCATGGATCACTGAAATCTGGACAATCGCGTGCTACTAGCTTTTAAGAACCCCACTTCAGTCTGCGTAAGGGAACCCCACTTCAGTCTGCGTAAGGCGGCAAGCTAGTCACAGAATCGAGGGTAACACCCCCGTTACAATAGACCAAAGATTCGTAGTAGTTTAAACTTTAAACCATACTTTAGGGCTGTCCGCCCCTACACTTAAGCCTCGGAGTGGGCTTTTTGTGTTTGAAGTTAAGCTTAGATTTCGTAGATTCGTATAGACCAGGGATTGCCAACCCGTCGATCGCGAGCTACTAGTAGCTCGGGAGAGGTTTTCTGGTAGCTCGCAGCTCTCGGACAGTTGCACCAGTTGAGAGAAACTCTTATGGGAACCAAAAATTTACTTCGTTACGTCGTAAATTTTTGGTTCTCAGACTGAAGGTATTTCGCCAAGGGTATCCTAGTCATCTGAGTAGCTCGTGACCCTAACAGTTGTACAGTGACGGCAAACTTCTATATGTGTAAAAAAAAAAGATAGCTATGATAAGGATAGGTTTGATTTTGATCACTTACAAAGGACTGTTGAGGAGCCAGTACGTGGTATCGTCGTTGTGCCAGGGGTTGGAAGGGTTTGGTGTGGTAAAGAAGGCATCGTATTCTGCATAGGTTTCGCTGAAGGGGATGAGGCTTTCCACCACCAGCGAAGTCTTGGTTCTCGTCTTCTCCAGGCAGGATTTGAGAAAGTCCACCTGAAAGGGATTTACAGTAATTGGTAATAGTAGTGCTTATTTATATTGCCCGCAAAGGACTGAAAAGTCCCTTTTACCTATTATTGCACCTAGATAAATTATGTGACTTGACTTAGACTCCAATCGCCAACCTCCAGATCCAAAGCCCAACGCGTTAACCACTGAACTACTGGATTACTACATCTGACCGCACGGCAGTGTGCCAGGCCAAGGTCCGGTAAGCACCCCTGTGTATCTTTACACGAACCCTTGGACTTCATTTTTGCTGTTGTACTAAGGAAGAGACTCCGAAAATGAGGAGCATCCCCCCTTGAGAAAATCCTGGATACGGGCCTGCTCCTCTGTGTACGTGGCCCGCAAACACATTTAAGTTGGAAATCCCTGACCTAGCGCATTGTCGTGCGCTCAGATCAGCTTTCATCCTGTCCTCTTTCACAACCTAAGGGGAACTTGGCCTAGGACTAGATCAATAATGTGTCCTTTTGGATCAGTGTTCATCCTCACCTCTTTTTTCAGGTCCTCCACGCTGCGTTTCTTGCGGTGCCCGGTGCCCCGCATACAGGTAGGTATGGGTTCCAGAGAACTGGTGCACCCTCCAGTAAGCTGTTAAGAGCTTCACCACAAGTAAGCTTCGTGTTATTGGTATTGGTTATAAGTAGGGCCGTCGGCTTTAATAAACGCCCTTGGTCACCGCGACCTGGTTAGATCTTTTGTGACATTCCCTTTATTTTTTCTAGAAGAGCCCTAGACTTCTTACGAAGGCCAGGGTTCTTTTAGGACTGATTTCTTTGACTTCTTTAGGTGTTGTAATCATCGTTGAGAAGTACAGCAGTCGTTTGTGAGAGGCAACACCACATTCACACAAACATGATGTGTTCTGCCGTTTCTGGTGCCTCTTTGCATAGACGGCAGGTAGGTGTCTCAGCAAGTAAGCTTCTCAGCTTCACCACAAACTCACCTCTTTTTTCAGGTCCTCCACGCTGCGTTTCTTGCGGTGCCCGGTGCCCCGCATACAGGTAGGTATGGGTTCCAGAGAACTAGTGCACCCCGGCGGGGGGCGGTGCACCCTCCAGTAAGCTCGCTCCTGACTGTCCGCGACAATCTTGTCCACCTTCTTCCGGTCCTTGGCCAGCCGGACCTGGGGAGAAAAAAAGATTCGTATAAGCTTAACCCATATTTTAGGACTTTTTGCCCCTACACCTAAGCCTCAAAGTAGGCTTCTTGTATACGATCCTATAGCCTAACTTTTGTATTTTCGGAAGACCAACACCGAGCCTAATAATGGTACAAATCATCAGGATTTTGAGAGCCCATCTTCTCAGGGAAGAGGAGATGTGTACCTCTAAGGGGTCTTTAAAAGAGAGATTTGTTAGAGCTCTCGTCACCAAAAATCTAGGCAGTTATACCTAGAGTGAGGTTAAACCCCTTGGAAAAAATGTTACAGATTAAAAAATGTTACGGCCGACATCTCACCTGTTCTTCGGCCTGCATGGACACCAAGTCCCACTTGTTGGCCAGGTTGCGCTTGAGGTTATTGAGCGCCTCGAGTTCGTATTCTTCGAGGCCGTGGCGCTGTTTGTTGCGCAGCGAGCGCTTCTCCAGGTAGATGGCGTACTCGACGTTGTCCGGACATTGGCGGTGCTGCCAAGGCCAGTAGTAGGGGATCTGGGGAACAGAATAGATTATTAGTTATGGCCGTATTCAGGGGGGCCAAGGAAATTTTCTATGGGGCGCTTTCCGAAAATTTGGAGCATCCTACATGCCTATTAAAGCGTTTTTCCTGCGGAACTCAAACTGAGTCCGATTCCAATAAATTTCACTGTAAATTCCTGGACTGAAATTAGATAATTCTTAGTTATCGGTTCTGATTCCACAAGAACAATACACGTTTATTTATTTCAGGATTACCTGAATCTCCCACAATAGCAATCTTGCAGAAATTTCCGATTAGTCTGCGCACAACAAAAGGTCAAGTCGATAACGAACCTCGTTTTTATTCCAATTTTATTCTAACGAGTTCGATAATATTTTTCCATCATGATTGGGAAAAAAATAATAAGGATTATTAAGGAAAGTGAAAAATAGAACTTTTTTCAGTCACTTTTCCTTCTGTATTCTAATGAGAAAGGAAAAAAGTTAATATTGTGCTCTTTATTCCCTTCTCTTCTCGCGTTCCTTTTCCGTCATTTCCGTTGGCAACTCGAGGTTTCTCTCTTCAATGTCTTTCTTGCCCCTTCAATTTTTCATTTCTTGTACCTTCAATTTCTTTTCTGTCCATTCAATTTCTTTCCTGTCCCTACAATTTCTTTTCTTGCTACTTCAATTTCTTTCCTGCCTCTTCAATTTCTTTCGTGCCCCTTCTTCTTCTTCTTTTCTTTTTTTTTATTTCTAGCTCCTTCATTTTCTTTCCTTTCTTACCGCCTTCAACGAAGTCCTGTGTCATTTCCTAGTTAAAGCCTTGGCTTGTCTACGGAGCAACCAAGTTCCATCGACAAAAGTTAAGAAATGATAAAAAGATAATTAATTCCAAGTTAAAGATTATTCCCCACTAGATTACATAAAAAGCTTAACAGTTAAGTTTTTGTCTCAAGATAAGTGATAAAAAAACAAACTAAAACTTTTTACACCAGATAATTTGATAGAGATTATAAGAACTGATAAGGTAGTTCAGAAATGATAAAGATTATAAGAACTGATAAGGTAGTTCAAATAATTAGATTAAATATGATAAACCAGAATTGAACTGATAAGGTAGTTCAAGATTACAAATGCCAAATAAATTCAAGGTAAAAAAAGTCACAAAATATTGAAAATATTTGAAAAGGTTTTTTGAAAAGTACAAACTTTGGTTATGTTTACAAGCCAACAAAATGAAAGAAAATTTGGTTCTAGGATGACAAGTTAAATTTGGTTCTAGATGTGAAAAGTACAAACTTTGGTTATGTTTGCAAGCCAACAAAATGAAAGAAAATTTGATTCTAGGTTGACAAGTTAAATTTGGTTCTAGATGCAGATTAACAAGTTTGCTTGTGCACAGTACCTATGCTTAAAGCTAGAAATTTCTATGTGCTTACCTACATATACCTAGGGTTGAACAATGAAATAAGCAAAAGCACAATGACTAAGCCTAAAATTTGACACTTTTCAAATGATGAAAAAACACACTTTGTGTTTTTCGCCCTCCAATGCTTTTTCTTTTAATTTCCATTATTTCTTCTTTTATTCTTCTTTCATCTTAAACGTCTTCTCCTCCTTCTTCCATTTTCTTTCACCTCCTTCTACTTCTTCCAGAACCTCGTTTTCATCACGCATTTCTCTCTTATCGTTTAGACCAGGGATTCGTAGATTCGTAGTAGTTTAAACCTTTAAACCATAATTTAGGGCTGTTCGCCCCTACACTTAAGCCTCCGAGTGGGCTTTTTGTGTTTGAAGTTAAGCTTAGATTTCGTAGATTCGTATAGACCAGGGATGGCCAACCCGTCGATCGCGAGCTACTAGTAGCTCGCAAGAGGTTTTCTGGTAGCTCGCAGCTCTCGGACAGTTGCACCAGTTGAGAGAAACTCTTATGGGAACCAAAAATTTACTTCGTTACGTCAAAAAAGCTTTGCTTGACCACAAAGAATAATTCATGATTTTATTTAGTGAAGGAGGCTCTTAGTAATCCTGTGATAAAAAAAAAGAAAAAAATGTGAAAAGGTTTTCAGCTTCGCCACATATAAATCATTATTTAGATTTATTTGTCTTGGTTTCATTTTTTATTTCTTGGCGATTTCATACTTTACCTTCAAAGGAGCGTTGCGGCAATTGTGTGGTGTCTTCGTTGCTGGAGACGGACGACCTCGGTGGCGGCACGGTGCAGGATAGTCTCCGCTCGATACTGATTCGGTTCAGTCGCTCAGTGATGTCCAATGAGCCGCCCACGGGAGCTACAGCCTGGTAAAACATAGAGCGAGTGAGTTAGAAAAAAACTACCTACTCTTTCTCAGTCAATGAGTCAGGACCTAACTCCTTTTATGTAAATATAAATACCTTTAAGTAAAGTCTCCCAGCCAGACTAAGCTGGTCTACTCCCTGTTTTTTAAGCCTCCCAACCAGACTATGTTGGTCTACCCTCTGTTTAAAGTCCCCCAGCCAGACTATGTTGGTCTGCTCTCTGTTTAAAGTCCCAAAGCCAGATCTACCCTGTTTAAAGAGTCCCAGTTAGACCAAGACAATTAAACTTGAAAAAGAAAAATTAATCTCACCAGACTAATGTCTGAGGACGAACTATTCGAGTCGAGCTGGTTCGAGTTCTTGCGCGAATTAGTGCGCGACGCGCCACTCCCTCCTGATGTCGCTGCGCATTGCGCGTCTCCCCACAGGTCGTCTGTCACTGATGTAGACATCGTGGTGTTCTGGAGGCGCTTCAAACTGTGAAGCAAAATAGAATAGAACGTTGATCGGTCTTTTCTACGGGAACAGAGCGGTATAAGAGGTATGACTTTGAACCGCCGCCATTTTGAATCAGGATGGAATATGACACGGGATTTACAGTAATTGGTAATAGTAGTGCTTATTTATATTGCCCGCAAAGGACTGAAAAGTCCCTTTTACCTATTATTGCACCTAGATAAATTATGTGACTTGACTTAGACTCCAATCGCCAACCTCCAGATCCAAAGCCCAACGCGTTAACCACTGAACTACTGGATTACTACATCTGACCGCACGGCAGTGTGCCAGGCCAAGGTCCGGTAAGCACCCCTGTGTATCTTTACACGAACCCTTGGACTTCATTTTTGCTGTTGTACTAAGGAAGAGACTCCGAAAATGAGGAGCATCCCCCCTTGAGAAAATCCTGGATACGGGCCTGCTCCTCTGTGTACGTGGCCCGCAAACACATTTAAGTTGGAAATCCCTGACCTAGCGCATTGTCGTGCGCTCAGATCAGCTTTCATCCTGTCCTCTTTCACAACCTAAGGGGAACTTGGCCTAGGACTAGATCAATAATGTGTCCTTTTGGATCAGTGTTCATCCTCACCTCTTTTTTCAGGTCCTCCACGCTGCGTTTCTTGCGGTGCCCGGTGCCCCGCATACAGGTAGGTATGGGTTCCAGAGAACTGGTGCACCCTCCAGTAAGCTGTTAAGAGCTTCACCACAAGTAAGCTTCGTGTTATTGGTATTGGTTATAAGTAGGGCCGTCGGCTTTAATAAACGCCCTTGGTCACCGCGACCTGGTTAGATCTTTTGTGACATTCCCTTTATTTTTTCTAGAAGAGCCCTAGACTTCTTACGAAGGCCAGGGTTCTTTTAGGACTGATTTCTTTGACTTCTTTAGGTGTTGTAATCATCGTTGAGAAGTACAGCAGTCGTTTGTGAGAGGCAACACCACATTCACACAAACATGATGTGTTCTGCCGTTTCTGGTGCCTCTTTGCATAGACGGCAGGTAGGTGTCTCAGCAAGTAAGCTTCTCAGCTTCACCACAAACTCACCTCTTTTTTCAGGTCCTCCACGCTGCGTTTCTTGCGGTGCCCGGTGCCCCGCATACAGGTAGGTATGGGTTCCAGAGAACTGGATGAGAGTGTTCCCACTACACACGACACGATCTTTTTCCGAACGATAAATGGGAACGGGTATAACTATAAAGTTGAATAATGGCCCTGGTGTACCGGGCCTTACCTGAAAGATATAGTGGGTGTCTTTGGAGTCCTTGAAGACGAGATTTTTCGTGTCATTGACAGGAAAGACGAACGATAAATGGGAACGGGTATAACTATAAAGTTGAATAATGGTCCTGGTGTACCGGGCCTTACCTGAAAGATATAGTGGGTGTCTTTGGAGTCCTTGAAGACGAGATTTTTCGTGTCATTGACAGGAAAGAAGTAGCCGAACTGACAGAGTTGATTTGCCACCTGAACAGCTTCATCTAGAACAGAACAAGATTCAATATTCAATACATACCTATTCAATTCAGAAGAAAAAAAATAATTATAAATATTCAATTACTGGCAGCAAATGACCGCGCCCTCTATGTCGCGGACTATTGGAAATTCAAGGATTGAGAAAGAAGAGAGTACACGGAAAGCGGAAAGAAAGTATTATTCAATTCAGATGAAATAGGTAAATTAAATATTCAATTATTATTCAAGAAATAATAGAACTGACAGAGTTGGATTGCCAGATTCAATATTCAATAATCAATATTCAAATATAATAATTAATTAATCAATATTTAATTCAGAAATGAGGAAAAGTTAAGTAGCATTGATTTGATTAATATTATCATGAAAGTTGCTCAACATTCAATTTGTTTTGAAACATGTGCGCAACTGTTCGCAACATTTTGGGTGAAGCGTATTTAGAGAAGGCTCAATAGTGTTTAACATACTTGTAAGTTAACGAACATAATTAACATATTTGTACGTAAATATTCTCCAGCAGGAAACAAGGAAAACAATGTATTGAAGATGAAATTCTATACCTCGGGCTGGGATTGAACCCACGCCCTCCTGACTACCGCAACTGTTCGCAACATTTTGGGTGAAGCGTATTTAGAGAAGGCTCAATAGTGTTTAACATACTTGTACTAACATACTTGTAAGTTAACAAACATAATTAACATAGGTACTTGTAAGTAAAGATTCTCCAGCAGGAAACAAGGAAAACAATGTATTGAAGATGAAATTCTATACCTCGGGCTGGGATTGAACCCACGCCCTCCTGACTACCAGGTAGAAAAATGAGAGGAACAAATGGGCGGACAGAAAAAAAAGAGAAAAGAGAAAGAGGGAAGGGAGAAAGTTAGAAGAGAGAAAGAGGCAAGGGAGTTGTTAAAATATGTAGGAGAGAGAGAGAGAGAGAGAGAGAGGAATGAAATCCTGAACGAAAGGCTCTGACGTCATAACAATATCATACAAATAAATAATACGTATATACCTATCCCTCTCTCTGTTATCAACATCCCTCTCTCTCTATTTATCTATCTCTTGCTCTCTTTATGTCATATTATACACAATTTTTCCACCTTTATTCTCTCTCTCTGCGTTCGAACATTACACAGTGTTTAGTCAATGAAGTTGGAAAAAAAAAGAGAGAGAGAGAGAGAGAGAGAGAGAGAGAGAGAGAGAGAGAGGAGGCTATATGGATTATATGGGGCAAAAATAGAGAGAGCGAGAGAAAGATACCTAGATAGAGAAAAAGAGAAATAGAAAAGAGAGAGAGAAAGAGCGAGAGAGAGGGAGGGAGAGAGAGAGAGAATGGAGAAATATGTAGGTAGGTATGTACCTACAAAAGAATATTTTCGAAATGAAATGCGTGTTTATAATATTTTCTCATTTCTTTCTCTCTTCCTCTCTCTCTCTTCCTCCCCCCCTCTCTCTCTCTCTCCTTCTTTCTTTCTCTCTCTTATTCCCCTTCCCCTGTTTATCTCTATTTCTCTTTATCCTTTACTCTCTCCACTCTTTCTCTTTCCTTGTTCATTCTTTCTTTTCATATTCGTTCTTCCCTTTGCTTAACTGCCGCCCTTTTATTTCTCTTTCTCTCTCCCTCTCTTTCTTTCTCTTTCTTCCTTTCTCGCTCTATTTTGATTTCATTCTAAGTATTCCATTTTTACCGTAAAATTATTGTTTATTTTAGGTATTTATCTCTCTTCTTCTCCTTCTTCCTTTTCTTTTTCTTCTTCTTCTTCTTCTTCTTCTTCTTCTTCTTCTAATTCTCCTTCTCCTCCTCCTAAAGAAAAATGGTGGATAGAAAAACGGAGAGAGAATACTGAAAAATATTTTACCTTAAGTATTTTGTTGAAATCGTTTAGCCAAAACATTTTGACATAAAACATAATCTTTCTCTTCTAGACAACATTAATCTTCTTTTTCTCTTCTATTTTCTTCTTCTTCTTTCTTCTCCTCTTCTTCTTCATCTTCCTCCTCCTCCTTCTTCGTCTTCTTCTTCTCCTCCTTCTTTTTCTTCTTCTCCTCATCCTCCTTCTTCTTCTCCCTCTCCTACTCCTTTTTCTTCATATCCTTTTTCTGTGCCTCCTCCTCCTTCTTCTTCTCCTTCTTCTCTCATGAGAACTTTTTTTTTTTGTCGCTCCAAAATCTCCGAGCTGACGAAAAAAACAAAGTTCTTCAAAAACATTTAGAACTGTCAGCTTCATTCTGTACGTATTTGTATGTTGGTATGTAGGTATACATAGGTAGATATGGTATTAGGTAGAAAGGAAGGTAGGTACTCGTATGTAGGTATGTACTTAAGTAGGTACTTACTTACTTAAGTGTACTTAAGTCACTTCAACAACTTGTGTAGGAGTAAAGTCTTTCAATGGGAGTTGCCCAAAGCCCTGACATCACGTCAGAACTTCGTTTCACTTTAGGTATAATAATAATAGTGCTTATTTATACTGCTCGCATAGGACTGAAAAGTCCCTTTACTCCAGCAGTAGGCTACTACTATTATTGTGGTCAAATTCTCAAATTATATGAGGATAAAATTCCATACCTCGGCTGGGATTGAACCCACGCCCTCCTGTTTACCAGGCGAGCGTCTTGACCACTACACCACTGAGGCAGGTGTAGGTATAAGTTGTAGATCTACATAATTATGTACGTTTGCATATTTTCTGTGTAAACAAAGTTTGATGTAATGGTTTAGGTAGCAACCTCCGTGACCGAGTGGGTATCACATCACTAGGCTTGCACGCAGGAGGTCCGGCGTCGGATCCCGGCGGGGCCCAAGGTTTTTTTTTTTGCAAAGGAGGCACTTAGTGTCTAATCTTGACTGTTACCCACCGCAAATAATCGCGACTACCGCGCCGCGCATCGTGTTAACAGGGCCTATCGTGC
>NW_007379080.1:0-786 GCF_000475195.1 Diaphorina citri
TTTTTTTTTTTTTTTTTTTTTTAATTCATTTACAATCAATACAACTGTCGCATGTTGCACCTCATTTGACCTCAACCTGTCCTTGACTAGGACAGCCTCGTGTAAGAAGTTAAGAAGGCGTCATTTTCTTTAACAAAAGCTGTTAAAAAGGAGCTTTGTGTCATTTTTCTTGGAATACTCACAGTTTCCTATTGAAAACTTCTTTTGTAGAACTTTAGAACTGTACTTGTTATTGTTTATTGTTCTTGGAATTCTGAGTTTTGAGTTGCCATCACTTCTTGAGGAAGGAAAACCAAGAAAATACCGCAGTACCTACAAGGAGTGGTTTTTGATGGAATTTCATTTTCTAAGAAATGGGCTGATTGAAATCTCCAATCTATAAGTACCTACCTATTTTATTATTTCTAACAAATATGCAACCTTCGTGGCCCAGTGACTATCAGAATAGCCTTGCACGTCACATGTTTGGGTTCGATACTCTGCGGGGTCGAAGTTTTTTCGGCTCTGTGCTTGGAGTTCGGGGTGCACTCAGCCTCGCCAGGACAATTGAGTAGCTACTCTAATCGAGTAGCGACCAATGGCGGCATTACCAGTGTGAATTGATGATAAAAGATTGATGAAAATTAATAGAGGCAATTGGCAATGCTGGATAGTGGATACTGGATACCCATACTAAAGTTGTGAAGAGGCTCTCTGCTTTATCATAAAGAATTTAAGATTTGATTTGATTTTTTACTTCTAACCACAAACCATTATTAAAAAAAAAAAAAAAAAAAAAAAAGGGGG
>NW_007379080.1:2129-18942 GCF_000475195.1 Diaphorina citri
GTTTATGTTTTTAGTTTGATGACTACAAGTTCGGCCATGCCTTTTCCACAAGGTTGGCCATGCCTCGGGATGAACTAGTAAGTTATAAGAACGAGATCCATTCACTCATTCACATTTCACATTTCACATTTCATAGTTCACACACTGATCGCTCTATCTCGATAACCACAACACCTAGAAAGCTGAAATTTGGTAGGGATATTCCTTTTATGGTCTAGGTGTGCAATAAGAAAGGATTTTGCGAAAATCTAAACCGATTCTGAGATATGATCAATTTTTGATCGCTAAAATCTCCATAAGAAATACACAGAGTGCAGAGACTGCGGGAGAGAAAAGTTCCGCTCTCGACCAACATTTTGAGTTTCGTTTATGTTTTTAGTTTGATAACTATGCAGCTAATAGGGAGCGCGCAGCGCGACCGTATTTTTTATTATTTTCCACAAGTTCGGCCATGCCTTTTCCACAAGTTTGGCCATGCCTCGGGATGAACTAGCGGGATTCCGGAGCGAAGCGACGGAATTCAGCTAGTGTTTGTATAAAGCCACACGTTTAGTTTGTGAATTTCAGCAGGCAGAACCGAAGTTTTTTCTTTTTTTTTTACTAAAAAGAGTAGGTAGATCTGGAAAGTCAAAGCTGAAAATCATGGGACTCTAGAGCCTAAATAGAGCAGTGCGGTTTTGAGGCCCACTTGATTGGCCACCCTATTCCATTTTGGACAGCCCTGGAGTTCCCTGGCCCCATTCATATTTTAGACACTCCTGGAGCCCTTCGAGTACCTATACGTATATCTGTATATCGTTTATTATAGTGACCTGATACGGTAATACCGCTAATTATTGCATGCATCGGATATCCTAAACATTGATAAAGTACGAGAATGAGGTCGTTAATTATCCTTTGACTTTATAATTTATACAGTGTGGTAAATAAAATGATAAGTATCCTTAGAGAGACTGATAGAGGGTACTTAAAAAGTATCTACTTAGTTACATAGGTAGCTTTGGACTCATCGGATCTTTTTCTTTCACCAAAATCTTCTTCTTCTTCTTCTTCTTCTTCTTCTTCTTTTTCTTCTTCTTCTTCTTTTCAAGAGGTTTGATAGAGGGAACTGGTCTTATAGCGTCCCGAAAGCGAAGAGAGAACCAAGACAGGCCTATCCCGAAAGCGAGCTGTTCCGAAAACGAAATTTATCTAGATTCGGAATAATATCTGCCCCGGGCGGGAATTGAACCAGCGACCTGACGCTTACAAGGTGGACGCGCTACCTTCCTTTAGGTTGGCTGATACACCCTTTATCTTCCGTACACATTTTAGTATTGATAATTGCTGCTCCCCCTACCTTCTGCTGATACCATGTTACCAATTTGACTTTCAACGTAAAGAAATATGAGAGGAACTAACATACAGGGTGGTTACGGTATCACTGAAGTTAAGCAAAGCGTAGTAGCCGGATGTTTTCGTGTATTGCATATTGCATAGTCCAAAGATACACGGCGTTCATACAACTTGAATAATTATTTTCCTACAAGCCATATTACTTACGCCAGCCTACATAGAGTACCTACATACCTAGTTAGATTGAGTCTTGATTCCCGTCCGTGGCGAACTGACTTTCTCCTATCCTGTCTTCCATCAGCTCTCCAATTTCGGGACGATAAGACCTCATAAGTTACAGTTCCTTCCCTCTAAAATTTAGAGAGAGAGAGAGAGAGAGAGAGAGAGAGACGTGGGAAAGAGAGATGAATTGAGAAATCATAAAATTAAAATACATTAAATAATGCTGATTTTTCTATCTCTATAAAATAAAGTTGTATTGTTCAAATGGATGTTGGTAATAAATTCCATGAATCTTCTCTCTCTTTCTCTCTCTCTCTCTCTCTCCCTCCCTCTCTCTCTATAAAATAAAGTTGTATTGTTCAAATGGATGTTGGTAATAAATTCCATGAATCTTCTCTCTCTTTCTCTCTCTCTCTCTCTCTCTCCCTCTTTCTCTCCCACCCTCTCTCTCTCCCTCCCTCTCTCTCTTGTGTATTCTCAGGGGATGTTCATAAACGATGCTCCATAAGAAAATCTCCCATAAAATCCTCCATCTCTCTTCCTCCCCCTTCATCTCCCTCTTGTGTATTCTCAGGGGATGTTCATAAACGATGCTCCATAAGAAAATCTCCCATAAAATCCTCCATCTCTCTCCCTCCCCCTTCATCTTCCCTCTCCCTTTATTTCCCTCAATAATTCTTCCCATCTCCCTCTCTCTCTCCCTTCAATGCGATGTCATAAAGCAGGATGAAATCGTAAGATTTGAAAGAAGGAAGTCAGATTTAAGTTTTGATGCGAAGAATTTTGCTTGTTTGTGTGTCGCTCTGTTTGCTATATAGTTTGTTTCTTTTACCATGCTCGTGTTGACCCAGCACCTAAATGGGAAGTATTGTGTCTCTTCTCGCCCATCTGCTCTCCCTTTATTTCCCTCAATAATTCTTCCCATCTCCCTCTCTCTCCCTTCAATGCGATGTCATAAAGCAGGATGAAATCGTAAGATTGGAAAGAAGGAAGTGAGATTTAAGTTTTGATGCGAAGAATTTTGCTTTACTCGTTGTTTGAGTGTCTCTCTGTTTGCTATATAGTTGGTTTGTTTTACCATGGCTGTGGTAAAGAGCCAAAACTCGTACCTGCTCTTTTGGCATAACTCCCCAACGATTGGTTCCTTTTCAATAAAATTTGGCAAAAGTTGTGAATTTGTCCTCATATATAATGCAGCCCAGGACTGAAGATGTCGAAATTCACATCCAGGTAGCAGGTAGGAGGCATTTGCAGGACCAAACCTTTCCCCTCCCTACTGGTCTCTCTCTCCCTTTAAAATTCCCTGCCAAAGAGCCAAAACTCGTACATGCTCTTTTGGCATAACTCCCCAACGATTGGTTCCTTTTCAATAAAATTTGGCAAAAGTTGTGAATTTGTTCTCATTTGCAGCCCAGGACTGAAGATGTCAAAATTCACATCCAGGTAGCAGGTAGGAGGCATTTGCAGGACCAAACCTCTCCCCTTTCTACTGGTCTCTCCCTCCCTTTAAAACCCCCTTCCTTCTAAAACTCCCTCCCCTCTCCTCTTGTCTCTCCCTCCCTCTAAAAACGACTTAGTGTGGCAGAGCCAAAATAAAATTAATTTCAACTTTCAAGACCAATTCAAAACTTTTTTTATTCGTTTCAAATTTCTTTCCAAATTTCGTTTTCCTTCTTATTTATCTTCCAGTAAAGGCAGGCAAGGAAAATGGCTTTGTTTCTTATTTATTTTTTGGAACTTTGAGCAGAAAATATTGCTCTGGGTTTTAGAATATTATTCAATTTCAAAGTTTGCGCTGAGCGAAATGTGTTGGAACTTTGAGCAGAAAATATTGCTCTGGGTTTTAGAATATTATTCAATTTCAAAGTTTGCGCTGAGCGAAATGTGTTTTTTTTTATTTTTATTTTTTTTTTTTTTAAGAGGTTTGACAGAGGGAACTGTACTTGCTAAGGTCTTATCGTCCCATGAACAATAATGTCACACGCACCTTTGTTTGAGGGGAAAGAGAGAGGGAGGGGAAGGGAGGAGAGGGGAGGGGATACGCCACCTCCTTCTATATCCGTATATCATGTATATTTCTCTCCCTCCCATTTCCCTGTAAATATTAGAAAGGCAAGATGGTTTAGGTGCCTATTCGGCTAAGGTGTCCGTCAAGTTGGGGTGAACAATGGCCTGGAAGATTAGGAGCGATGAGAAATGTCTGAAAACCGATTCCAAAGAAGTCACTTTGGTAAAATAAATACTGGAACTTCGCCTGAGGCTAATTTAGTAATTATATATATGCAGAAATTGATATATAGGTATACATAGAAACTTTGAAAAGACCTTAAAAGGCCCAATCGAGTCTAATGAGAAATGTGTTCTTTAGGCGTCAAATTTCATGGCGTAAACATTTTTTTTTTTTCAAATTTCACCAGAAAAGTCCAATTTTTTTCAATCTTATCCTCCAGCCGTTGAAGTTTTGATTCCGATGTCAAAAGGTTCGATTCCGATCATGCCTAATCATGCCTTCCGATCATTTCCCATTTGGACCTGAAATAACCAAAACTGATTTTCCTTCTGATAGAGATTTGAGCTAAAATGTCCCTCAAAAAAGAAGAAAAAAAATCCCTCCGAAAAAAAGAAAATTTCCCTCGATCTCCCATCTCAGGGGTTGAAGCGACCTCTGTTGACGGAACCCTGACAATATTTGTGTAGAGCCTCAGGGAGAGTTTTCACTACATAATACATGATTTTTTTTTTTTTTTTTTTTTTTTCAAATTTCACCAGAAAAGTCCAATTTTTTTTAATCTCATCCTCCAGCTCTTGAAGTTTCGATTACGATGTCAAAAGGTTCGATTCCGATCATACCTAAGAAAATTTCCCGTTTGGACCTGAAATAACTAAAACTGATTTTCCTTCTGATAGAGATTTGAGCTAAAATGTCCCTCAAAAAAGAAAAAAAATCCCTCCGAAAAAAGGAAAATTTCCCTCGATCTCCCATCTCAGGGCTTGAAGCGAACTCTGTTGACGGAACCCTGACAATATTTATGTAGAGCCTCAGGGAGAGTTTTCACTACATACCTCATGAATATACTGAACTTTTCTCTCGGCAAAATGAAATGATTGCCCTTGACTTTGATTGGTCTAGTTTTCCCCTCCTTTACTTCTTTTTTCCCCTACTCTTCTTCTCCTTCCCCTCTTTTCTTTCCTCGCTCCCTCTTTCTTCCCCTACTTTTCTTCTTCATCCTCCTTCTCCTCTGTCTCTTCTCCTCCTCCCATTATTTTTCTTTGGCAATTTAGAATTGCAATTTAACAATGAACTATAAATGGAACGCGAGGCAATAGGGGAGGGAAGAGGAGGGAGGGAGGGGGGATATTCGCAAATAATTTAAATGGCAACCTAGCATAGTTCGCTGTGTACAGGTATAGCCCTCAATAATTCTTCCCATCTCCCTCTCTCTCCCTTCAATGCGATGTCATAAAGCAGGATGAAATCGTAAGATTTGAAAGAAGGAAGTGAGATTTAAGTTTTGATGCGAAGAATTTTGCTTTACTCGTTGTTTGTGTGTCTCTCTGTTTGCTATATAGTTTGTTTGTTTTACCATGGCTGTGGTAAAGAGCCAAAACTTGTTACAAAAATTAGAAAAATAAATGTGGGCAGGTGGGCCAATAAATGGTACGTTTTTTAAGTGGGCGAATAAATGGTACACTTACCCTACATATAAGAAAGTATAAAGAATAAAAAGTGAGAAAGTGCCAGAAGGAGAGAAAAAATTAAAAAAGAAAAAGACAGATAAGGAGCAAGAAGTTGGGGTGTTCTTGTAAAAATAAAATTAAAACTTTCTTTTTCGCTCCTTTCTCTCTCTCTTTCTTTCTCTCTCCCTCTTTCTTTCTCTCTCTCTCTCTCTCTCTCTCTCTCATTTCAAGTGAGTACACATAACCCAGAGATGAGAAGGTAACATATGTCCCAAAAGTTTAGGGTGAACCAGAGACTTTCAAGATGTAGTTTCTGATGAACGGGTGACCAAAAAGTTTGTATGAAAGCTGGACTCTCTCTCTCTCTCTCTCTCTCTCTCTCTCTCTCTCTCTCTCTCTCTCATTTCAAGTGAGTAGGTACACATAACCCAGAGATGAGAAGGTAACATATGTCCGGAAAGTTCAGGGTGGACCAGAGACTTTCAAGATGTAGTTTCTGATGAACGGGTGACCAAAAAGTTTGTAGGAAAGCTGGAGAACCTCTTTGCAATTATTTCTCATTTCTAATAAATCTTTTACACTGGTAATGCCGCCACTGGTCGCTACTATTTCAAAAAACAGCTCCTCAAAGGTACCTACTCACGAGGCCGATCCCTCAAAGCCGAAAAATCTTCCACTCGATTGCGAATCGAACCTGGAACCTTCGGTTTAGAGTTCTAGCTCCACATTCCATACAGTATGACCTAGCTGTTTCAAATGAAACAGAAAACTTTGCCACTCTGAAACACCGGTAGGTAACTGCAAAATTGAAAACTTTCCAGAAAGGCTCTCTCCTCTCTCTATTTTTTTGCGCTCTACATGAAGTTTTGCCCCTCCAAAGTTTCCCTTCATAAGTTTTGCCCCTCCAAAGTTCAAGGCAGACGCACTACCAACTAAGCTAACTAGGCTGGCTAGAAATGTGTTTGGATAACAGAAGACACACTTCTCTACAGTAGGTACATTAATGCTCGAGTAATGGCTTTCTTTTGCTGAGAAGTTTAATAGAGGACAGGGAACCGTAACCTGCGAAAGCGAAGAGAGAAGACAGGAAAACAGAAAGTCAGCTGTTCCGAGATCGAACCTTATTTGTTTGGAATAAAATCTGCTCCGGACGGGAATCGAACTCGCGACCTACCGCTCACAAGCTATCCGGCAAACCTCCAATCTAACAAGGTTGGGGCTAGTGGGGTTAGAGTAGGAAAAGCTTCAAATTGTATGAACGCCGTGTATCTTCGAACTATGCAATGTACAGTACATTGATTCATCCGGACACCACGCGTTGCTTAACTTCAGTGATCTATATTCTATTGGGATTTGGTGCATTCACGCGTGCTTTCACCACTGACAGTAGAACGGCTTTTAGGGAATCTTCAAGTTTACTTATGAGAAAAGGTAAATACCTACCTACCTACCTACTTACCGTGAAATGTTAGAAGCTTCCCCACCTAAATAGTCTTCCCCTCTTTCTTTCCTCGCTCCCTCTTTCTTCCCCTACTTTTCTTCTTCATCCTCCTTCTCCTCTGTCTCTCTCTCCTCCTCCCATTATTTTTCTTTGGCAATTTAAAATTGCAATTTAGCATTGAACTATAAATGGAACGCGAGGCAATAGGGGAGGGGAGAGGAGGGAGGGGGGATATTCGCAAATAATTTAAATGGCAACCTAGCATAGTTCGCTGTGTACAGGTATACGAAGATATTCAGGTAAATAGGCGCTTCAGGAACGATAGGGCCCAAGAGGTTATTCTTTTCTCCATAAAATAAAGAGTGGAAATAGGGGGGGAGGTTCCATCAAAAGATAGGAGAACTATTGCGCTTCCCTTTCTCTCCATTTGAACTCTTTCATTAGAACGGAAAATAAAAATTGAATTTTCGACCTTTTATAGTTACTTTTTCGGAGTTTTGACCTCAGATTTGGATTTTTCACAACTTTTTACGTAGGAATCGACCTACGTATTAATAATATTTTCTCAATTGCAACTCCTCCATTGGGATAGTGGCTAAGTAAATGAAAGTTGTTTTATATTTTCCCCTTTTGAAAATCTCTCCACACGCCACTGTTCCTTACATACTTATCATTGCACCTGTTCAAGTAGCTACCTACTTATACTGATAGGTACCTACATATACCACGCATTGAACCCCGGGGTACTCTCATTAATATTGTTGGCAGTGACATTTGTTGTGTGTGGGAAGATCTACATAAGATAAAGGAGAGATCAAGAGATGGATAGAAAGAATTGTGTAGGAACCTTATATATTATTATACCTCATACCTACCTATTTCTCGTGAATTTCGTGGAGGAGTTTGTATCTCACATTATTCTTGTTGACGTATTGCTCTGGTTGTTATCAAGGTAGGTTTATCTTGTAATTCACCAAGATATCAAGTACCCTAAGGTAGGTACTTGGTGTTCCTTTTTGTGTTCTACCTATCAGTGATTGATGTTCAGTAAGATGCTCCTGATGATGTTCCAGAATGTGATTTTTTTTACTTTCTATTACTACAGTATAGCGGAGCTATACTAGTAATGAAAGTATTGCAATCGGTCCAAATTTTCAAAATCGGGAAATGAGTGGAAATATCCGTTTTGGGGTCCCCTGATTCCAAAAAAGTGGTTTTTAGCCCATGGTCTGTACGTTACGTAGTACCTGCCCTTGAATAGAACCGAGTTCTATTTTGAACCGTGCATACAGGGTGGCCTTGGTGGAAGGTCCGCGGGTTCGATCCTCTTTGATACAAGAGCCTTGACCCCGGCAATCAGATTTCGGACTGAATCCGGCCTTTGGAACCCCGCGTAGAGTCCCGTGGAACCCTTTTGAGTCCTGCAGTTTACTGAACCCCAAGTCCAACCGGTAACTTTAACACTTTGACTGCCACACTGTTTCTGGCTCTTTATTTCCCACCTCATAAGCCCTTTGTGGTATAACATTCGCCCTATGGTGTATCGCTATAGAGATGCACGTGGCAACCAACAGTATGCGATAGTGTTTCCCCATGACAGTCAACGTGTTGAACCAAGTCTCAAAATGTAGCCTCGGGCATACTACACTCCTACTGTAGTTATGTCATAGTATAGTCAACCAGGTCTTGGTGACGTCACAACTATCAACCTAATGTCCAGTGTGGAGCAGTCTATAAAGTTAATGGAAAATGAAATGGAGAACGGGAGACAGAGAGAGAGCGAGAGAGAGAGAGAGAGAGAGAGAGAGAGATAGAGAGAGAGAGATAGAGAGAGAGAGAGAGATGATTTTTCACGCCGAATCGAATGGTGTTACTTTTAGTACTGTCTGACTTACGGTTGAGAAGTTGCGGTTTCGATACTTCCCTGTGTCGACAAATTTCCCTTTTATTCGTGAACCGTTACCAAATGAGCAAGTGAATAGTTAATCCCATGTGATTTTTCACGGGGAATCGAATGGTGCTACTTTTAGCACTCTCTGACTTACATTTGAGAAGTTGCGGGTTCGATACTCCCCTGTGTCAACAAATTCCCTTTTATTTGTGAACCGTTACCAAATAAGCATGTGAATAGTTGATCCCATGTGATTTTTCACGCGGAATCGAATGGTGCTACTTTTAGCACTCTCTGACTTACATTTGAGAAGTTGCGGGTTCGATACTCCCCTGTGTCAACAAATTTCCCTTTTATTACATTTTTTTTTTTTACTTTCTATTTCTTTTCAAATACCTACGTATTCTGCAAATGTAATAGAAAGTCGTGTGATGTTCACACCAGATTTTTTTCTTACATCACAGTTTTCAACCTAAGTTGGGCTGCGGTTATCAGATTTATAACTATTATTTATTTCAATGTTTTTAAGGTAGTGTCTATATGTTTGACATTGATCTCAATACTTTTTGAGACTAACAACAAAACTGAATGTAATCGCAGCTTGAACCATATCAGCCTTTTTACTTTCTATTTTTTACACGCTTTTGTCAGTGGTTCGAATTTGCATGAATGTGATTTTTCTTCTCACAAAGTTTTAAACACAGTAAAGTTTGTCCACGCACAAACTTGCCTTTAATGTTTAGGATAACAAGGGGTGGCATAAAACAAATCTTTATTACTTCCTGTTTCAAAAATATAAAAAAGCATAAAAACCTCTCTCTCGAGCCTTCTTTTGAGCAGTAAAAATGTAAAAATTTCATGTTTTATGAAAAACACATGAAAAGACTCACAGAGGAGAAGAAAACTGACTGAAAATGTCATAACATTGTATTCAAATGTCCCGGGACAGGGCTGATTATAAAGAGAGACCTGTGGGACTGATTATAAAGAGAAGGTTTGGCTGATTAACTGAGCAAGGAGACACGGATAATAATAAATATAGATATACGGCTGATAAAATGGGTAAAAAGAAAAAAAGGACTAATAATAAAGAGCAACAACATATTATCAAGTATGTAACTATGTAGGTACTGATTTATGAAATTTGAAAGCTGTTATACCGTGCCATGTAAAATCGTTATATAAAATATAATATACATAGGTACATAAATAATAGGTACCTACATTCACTACATTGCTTACATTGCCTAGAGGCTCTGTCAAACAGAATATTATCTATTGAAAATCGACAGGAAATCAAAAACTTCGAAAATTGACAGAAAATCTTTATTTTTTTCATCACTTAACTCCATTCTTATTGTATCGCATCCACAAATCGATTATTACCTCGAAAATCACGCTTTTCGCTTTTCAGTCATCGCTGTGGTCTGTGGTAGGCTCTCCATAATTTGGCGACTTCGACTTTTCATGAAGGATTTACATTGACAAAGCCTTTTTTTTACCTCTCCATTGTTTAATGCACTGTATTGTCCGTGCACGGTTCTCATTAAGGATTTAAATAACAGACTTTCTTTTCAACTGACTCCGCACAATATTTCTTCAATAGTTATGCATTTAATTACCCCACACCCCGCTGTGTGGAAATGAAAACAATAAAACTAATTACTTTCCATTATCTAGAATCGGAAACGCATCACCATGCACATTACTACATAAGTTATGCACATGCTTCTTCATAAATATTTAAAGTCAATATTTAAGGGTATTTGAGTAAATTTAGTGTATGGCCGCCATACACGCCCTACATGGACGCTACGCCACTGCTCATTAAGGATTTAAATAACAGACTTTCTTTTCAACTGACTCCGCACAATATTTCTTCAATAGTTATGCATTTAATTACCCCCACACCCCGCTGTGTGGAAATGAAAACAATAAAACTAATTGCTTTCCATTATCTAGAATCGGAAACGAAATGTTGATTGCACCTCGCCTTGAGTTACCTGCACAATGCAAAAATTATGAGCTGCTTCCTCGGATCTGCAGTATTGGGAGTATGGTTGCCTGTGGAATTGACTCAATGATAAGAAGAAACTAAGAACTAGGGACCTCAAAACGTGTTTTGGCACAAAAAACTGACCTTAGAAAAATTTGACCGAATACATTACCTACTTAGCTTCCTATTGTATAAGGAAAGTAAAAAGCAGTCCCTAGAGCCTAGAGTATTATTCTTCGAGAGTTCAATGGATTAAATTTTAAATTTAAATCCATTTTATTTTTAAATCCTTTCCTTTAAACATTGAACATTTTACCAATTATCAAAATCGGGCTAACCATTCGATAGGATTTGTAAAAGCCTGCACAATGCAAAAATTATGAGCTGCTTCCTCGGATCTGCAGTATTGGGAGTATGGTTGCCTGTGGAATTGCCTCAATGATAAGAAGAAATTAAGAACTAGGGACCTCAAAACGTGTTTTGGCACGAAAAACTGAGCTTAGAAAAATTTGACCGAATACATTACCTACTTTGCTTCCTATAGTATAAGGAAAGTAAAAAGCAGTCCCTAGAGCCTAGAGTATTATTCTTCCAGAGTTCAAAATGGATTAAATTTTAAATTTAAATCCATTTTATTTTTAAATCCATTCCTTTAAACATTGAACATTTTACCAATTATCAAAATCGGGCTAACCATTCGATAGGATTTGTGAAAGCTGATAAATAAACAAAAATCAGTCCAAAAAGGGAATTATTGGGAAGATAATTTTGATATCTCAATTATTGCCAAAGATAAACGAGCTTTTGTCAAATCCTATCAGTTTTCAAAGGAAACACTCCAAGAAACCAAAAGTTTAGCAACATTAAATCGCAAATAGTTTATTCAAAACTTGAATCCCATTTGGCCCTTCTTGAAAGAAACACTTCAATTCAACCTGGACAAAACTCCTCGGTTGCACGTCCGCTTTTAATGTCCAAGTTAGATAATGTAGATCTTTTACGACCTACATCCCAAGAATAACAACCCAAATGAGCACAAACAACAACAATAACAACAACAACAACAACAACAACAACCCAAATGAGCACAAACAAAACGACAACAAATAAAACAACATTACCTGACCTGCAGGGAAAGGATGTGCACATCCATCCCAAAAAACTTTGCTCGAGCCAAAGTTGCAACAACTAGAAAGCACAACAAAAGTTGCACCAAGTACCTAGAACATTCGAACAAGTTTGAAACTCACAAAAAAAGAGGAAAAAGTTCAAGCTAGCTCGTACGAAAGTAATTATTTTATTTCTCTCCCTCCCATTTCCCTGTAAATATTAGAAAGGCAAGATGGTATAAGTGCCTATTCGGCTAAAGGTGTCCGTCAAGTTGGGGTGAAAAATGGCCTAGAAGATTAGGAGCGATGAGAAATGTCTGAAAACCGAGTCCAAAGAAGTCACTTTGGTAAAATAAATACTGGAACTTAGCCTGAGGCTAATTTAGTAATTGTAAAGTAATTATCTCATCAAACGATTTTTTTCTCTCTGTGGAGGGGAGAGGACAGATGACGGATGTGGGAGAGAAGTGGATGAGAAGGTGAAGGAGGAGGAAGATGATGAGTTGGGTGAGGAAGAAAAGGAAGAACAGAAGGAGGAGAAAAAGGAGAAGGTGGAGGAGGAAGAAAAAGAGGTGAAAGAGGAGGAATAGAGAAAGGAGGAGTATGGTAAAGAAGACTAAGGGTAGATGAGGAGAAGGTAGATAAGAAGAAGGTGAAAGAAAAGAAGAGGAGTTGAGAGAAAGAGGAGAAAAGGAGAATAAAGAGGAAGATAAAGAGTATACAAGCACAGGAGGAAGTGGAAAGACGAGAGAAAGGAAGAGAAGAAGTGATAGGAGGAGGAGTAGGATGGAATCTAGGATCTGAAAGAGGGCTAGAGAAGGAGACCTGTTAGGTCTACCTGATAGCGTATGGCAGCAATAATAAGTCTCTCAGGCAACCTGTCAGGTCTATCTGATAGTGAATGGCCGGCCTAGGTTAGAAAGGGCAGTTGTGAAATAACACAAATATGTAAGTCTAGAAAACACAAGTTAAAACAAATGCTAACGAAAACACCCAGGGTAAAATAAGTCGTTTTAGTCGCCATTCATTTTCTTGTACATTTCCGGTCAGATGTCAACATGCAAAAATACAAACGGACTTTGGATTTGAGTAATTACCCTCAACTATTTCAAGTACAAGTAGGAATACATATTTCAAGTACAAATACAGAAGGTACCGTACGTGTTTCCTAGAAGACTAGAAGTTAGAGGTACAAAACTGCCTGTATAGCAACAACTGTTACACGAGGCTGGTAATTCAAGCTCTGACTGTCGGAGCTTGAGTGGCCGGCTTTAGACTCGTGTGTTCTGTGTTCTAGCGTGCCCATCCTATAGTGTGTTCCCCATTAGATGGGCGAGAAAGGACATAATACTTCCTATTCAGGTGCTGGGTCAACATGAGAACACCAAAAAGTAACCCTTTGAAATATTTGCAATCGAAAAATTAGTGCAAATTTTTGTCGATGGTGAGGATCGACCTTCTGCATGACAAGCAAGCGCTTTACCACTGGACTAACCGTGTCTCTAATAATTAATAGTACATATGGAGGTGATATACATACCTGCATGGAGTATAAGTCCAGTGGAGTGTTTGGTGCGGAAATATAGAGAGATGGTATCCTGAGAACTAATGATGGGTTCTCCTCCAATACGAGTTTGATGAAAATAGTCAATAGTAATCCTACATATTCTTTGAGAGTTCATTGAAACGATTAGTACATTTTCTGTTCTAATATCTAACCTTCTGGGCTTTCAACACAGCAAGGAGGCTTCATGATAAAGTCCAGTCATCAATAGTTACCAGTAATAGTACAAGCTAAACTTGTCTGGCTAGGAGACGTTAAACAGAGAGAAGACTAGCGTCTGGCTGTGGGACTATAAACAGGAAGGAGAACAGCTAACCCTAACCAGTAAGCCTCGGAATGTGGCCTCGGATGGGGCCTTGTCTGAAACAGAAAGAGGAACGAGGGAATTGAAACAAATCCGACATTGGAACAGGGAAAATGGAACATACTAGTGTACGATCAGACAGTATTCGTACACTAGGAACTCCAAGCCTCGGAATGTGGCCTCGGATGGGGCCTTGTCTGAAACAGAAAGAGGAACGAGAGAATTGAAATAAATCCGACATTGGAACAGGGAAAATGGAACATACTAGTGTACGATCAGACAGTATTCGTACACTAGGAACTCCAAGCCTCGGAATGTGGCCTCGGATGGGGCCTTGTCTGAAACAGAAAGAGGAACGAGGGAATTGAAACAAATCCGACATTGGAACAGGGAAAATGGAACATACTAGTGTACGATCAGACAGTATTCGTACACTAGGAACTCCAAGCCTCGGAATGTGGCCTCGGATGGGGCCTTGTCTGAAACAGAAAGAGGAACGAGGGAATTGAAACAAATCCGACATTGGAACAGGGATTGATCTCAGGTACCATAAGCGTTGTACAAAACAATACAGAGAAAAAGGAAATTGATTTAAAATATTTAAGTTGATTCTTTCAAGAAGTTTCATGGAGGCAACTGTAAAAAGGGAGTGCTTATCGTCTCGAAATCGAAGAGAGAAGGAGGCCAGGATAGGAGAAAGACATTTTTGACTTACCAAGCCAGCAGTCAGTACTTAACGTAAGCATGCTATAGGGACTCCCCTTTCAAAAATCGAGCTTGCTCGATGGCTAAGCCTAAACATTCTTCAAGCATTCTTGGAGCTCGACAAACAATTTAACATGAGGAACACGAGAGTATGAGAATATTTCTAAATGACCACCTTCATTCAGAATTTCACATGTGAGGTACCTTTGGAAATTATCACATGATAATTTCCAAAGGTACCTCATCCCTTTGAAAATTCGAGCATCCCACGTCCCAAAACAGTCTACGAAAACTCTTGTAGGTTAACATTCACTTTTAACATGTTGTTGTTGTTGTTGTTGTTGTTGTTGTTGTTGTTGTTGTTGTTGTTGTTGTTGTTGTTGTTGTTGTTGTTGTTGTTGTTGTTGTTGTTGTTGTTGTTGGTGTTGTTGTTGTTGTTGTTGTTACTGAATGACCACATCCATTCACAATATTTCACATGACATTTTCCACAAGGCGTAGCTCATCCCTTTGAAAATTGTACAAAAACAAATCCAATGAGCACTCATCATCACGGTGCAATGAGCATTTCAAACCCCGTAGGAAAAGATAAGCACCATCTCTCTCCCATATCCAACACAACTCTTCCACACTTCCAGCAACCCCGTAAACCCACTTTTCCACACTCCAACATCCAGCAGAGTCCTTCACATCACGAACATGATGTACCTAGCCTCAGGACAAATGGGTTTCAAGGTGCCCATACACGAATAATTCGAAAAATCAGAAACCTAATGCTGTGGCTTACACCAACTCGGGATTGATATGAAACGAGGATTTCCCTGAACTTAATACCCAGGTCAACCTCGGATTGACCTCAGTCCTGAGACAATCCACGGTGGTAAAACTCGACCTTAAATGAATACAAAAGGCAATGAAAAAAAAAATTCCTATGTGAAACGGAAAGAGGGGAAAAGATATGGCGAAATCTACTGTGGATGCAATCCACTGTGTGTCTTTGCTGAATTTCCCACCTCTGGATCCATCGTGTGAATCCACGGATGCACGGATTGAATTTGCCGTGAAGTCCAGTTTGTAAACTTAGCCTTTTGTGGCCTTTTTGTATCATGTAGGTATCAGGTTATTCAGGTTTGAGCTTTATGTACATGTGCAGCTATACCAGTGAGCCTTTTTCAAAGTCGACCTTACACCACTAGACCTTTTTCCACACGAGCGCCTTTGGGAGAGCCTCATGTAATGTCTGTACTTGTCTCTTTCTCTTTCCCTCCTGCTCTTTGTAATGTCTCTTTCTCTTTCCCTCCTGCTCTTTCATCTAATATCTCTGCCTCCCTCTGTTTATCTCTAATATATCTTCCCCTTCTTTTTATCTCTATTTATCTGTATATTAGCCTATATATCTCATTCAAGCACTCACTGAGCTGTGATGGCAAATGACTAACACGAGGTCTAGGGCCATGCACTATCAGGTACACCTGAACAGGTGCACCTCTCAGGTCTGCCTGATAGTGTACGGCAGTAAGAATAAGTCTCTCAGGCGACCTGTTAAGTCTACCTGATAGCGTATGGCAGCAATAATAAGTCTCTCAGGCAACCTGTCAGGTCTATCTGATAGTGAATGGCCGGCCTAGGTTAGAAAGGGCAGTTGTGAAATAACACAAATATGTTAAGTCTAGAAAACACAAGTTAAAACAAATGCTAACGAAAACACCCAGGGTAAAATAAGTCGTTTTAGTCGCCATTCATTTTCTTGTACATTTCCGGTCAGATGTCAACATGCAAAAATACAAACGGACTTTGGATTTGAGTAATTACCCTCAACTATTTCAAGTACAAGTAGGAATACATATTTCAAGTACAAATACAGAAGGTACCGTACGTGTTTCCTAGAAGACTAGAAGTTAGAGGTACAAAACTGCCTGTATAGCAACAACTGTTACACGAGGCTGGTAATTCAAGCTCTGACTGTCCGAGCTTGAGTGGCCGGCTTTAGACTCGTGTGTTCTGTGTCCTAGCGTGCCCATCCTATAGTGTGTTCCTCATTAGACGGGCGAGAAAGGACATAATACTTCCTATTCAGGTGCTGGGTCAACATGAGAACACCAAAAAGTAACCCTTTGAAATATTTGCAATCGAAAAATTAGTGCAAATTTTTGTCGATGGTGGGGATCGACCTTCTGCATGACAAGCAAGCGCTTTACCACTGGACTAACCGTGTCCCTAATAATTAATTGTACATACGGAGGTGATATACATACCTGCATGGAGTATAAGTCCAGTGGAGTGTTTGGTGCGGAAATATAGAGAGATGGTATCCTGAGAACTAATGATGGGTTCTCCTCCAATACGAGTTTGATCGTACACTAGGAACTCCAAGCCTCGGAATGTGGCCTCGGATGGGGCCTTGTCTGAAACAGAAAGAGGAACGAGGGAATTGAAACAAATCCGACATTGGAACAGGGAAAATGGAACATACTAGTGTACGATCAGACAGTATTCGTACACTAGGAACTCCAAGCCTCGGAATGTGGCCTCGGATGGGGCCTTGTCTGAAACAGAAAGAGGAACGAG
>NW_007379080.1:19621-41969 GCF_000475195.1 Diaphorina citri
CTACCTTCCTTTTCTCCCCCCCTAACCCCCCCCCCCTATTTTATTGCTTTGTTTAGAAAGCTTGCATTCCCATTGAGAAAGCTCTTGAAAGCTTATGTCTCCATTCAGAAATGGCTACCCATCAGGTCTATGTGATACCACAAAGTCATGTAGCGTTCTACTCCAGTAGGAAGGTACTATGCTAGAAATGTAAAAACATACCGCAACACAAAAACTATCACAACTTGAAATTTGTGATACAAGAACATCATTAACATACGTAATTACGTACAAATATTGTACCAACCTACCATTTAGGACCTACCTTCGTCGCCATTGTTCGTAGTTAAAATCAGCTTTTTCGTAGAAAATTCAAATCAAAATCAATTGTACTTATTTCAAAATCGATTGCACCTATTTTTTTTATTTTTTTCATCACTTAACTCCATTCTTATTGTATCGCATCCACAAATCGATTATTACCTCGAAAATCACGCTTTTCGCTTTTCAGCCATCGCTGTGGTCTGTGGTAGGCTCTCCATAATTTGGCGACTTGGACTTTTCAACTTTTCATGAAGGATTTGCATTGACAAAGCCTTTTTTTTACCTCCCCATTGTTTCTTCACTGTATTGTCCGTGCACGGTTCTCATTAACAGTGGCGTAGCGTGGTCTAAAGTCAAGTGTAGCCTTACACTTGTAGGGTACTAATTTCCATCACCATGCACATTACTACATAAGTTATGCACATGCTTCTTCATAAATATTTAAAGTCAATATTTAAGGGTATTTGAAGAGGAAAAAGTTCAAGCTACCTCGTACACTCGTACGAAAGTAATTATCTCATCAAACGATTTTTTTTCTCTCTGTGGAGAGGAGAGGACAGGTGACGGATGTGGGAGAGAGGTGGATGAGAAGGTGAAGGAGGAGGAAGAAGATGATGAGTTGGGTGAGGAAGAAAAGAAAGAAAAAGGAGAAGGTGGAGGAGGAGGAGGAGGAAGAATAAGAGGTGAAAGAGGAAGAATAGAGAAAGGAGGAGTATGGTAAAGAAGACTAAGGGTAGAGGAGGAGAAGGTAGATGAGAAGAAGGTGAAAGAAAAGAAGAGGAGGGAAGAGAAGGAGGAGGAAGAGAAGAATAAAGAGGAAGATAAAGAAAAAGGGGAGAAGTAGGAAGAGGAGGGAAGAGAAGGAGGAGGAGAAAGAAGAGAATAAAGAGGAAGATAAAGAGTAAACAAGTACAGGAGGAAGTGCTGGAAAGACGAGAGAAAGGAAGAGAAGAAGTGATAGGAGGAGGAGTAGGATGGAAACTAGGATCTGAAAGAGGGCTAGGGGAAGAGAAGGAAGACGGGATTGAAAAAGCTGCAGAGATGAGAGGAAGCATTGGGGGAAGAGCACTAAAGAAAGGACAGTGGGAGGTAGTAGTAGGGGAGGAGATCTAAAGAGGAGATCTAAAGTAAGGGCAATGGGAGCTAGTAGGAGCGTAGTAGGGGAGGAGATCTAAAGAAAGGACAGCGGGAGGGATTAAAAAGTTAAGCAGAACTGCAGGAAATTTACTGCCGCAGGTGTTTCTAGACGAAAGAAAACGAATAGGATAAGTTTAACGCTATAAGGGTCTGGAGAAGTTTATGCTCTAGAAAGTACAAGCTCACATGTGTATAACGTATTTCCAGGGTTGTTTATGTTGTTGAGGGACGAAGGGTATCCATTTATCCAATAGTAAAAGAACATTTGCACCAAAATTAAAAAAAAAAAATAGCCTTTACGGAGATGACGACAAACGCCAACCTCGTTGGAACGGAAAAAGGAAAAAAAAAAAAAGAAAACACAAAAAAAAAAAAACTGAAAAAAAAAGAAAAAGAAATGTAAGAAGAAGAAGGCAGAAAGAAAGAAAACAAAGAGTAGGTAATTTTTGAGAAAAAAGGCATACCTATTACTTTGTCGTTTATGATGTCTTCAAGATATTAAAATATAATAAAAGAGTGGGGTCATAGGATGTCAAATGAAAAGTCAATAGTAATCCTACATATTCTTTGAGAGTTCATTGAAACGATTAGTACATTTTCTGTTCTAATATCTAACCTTCTGGCCTTTCAACGTTTCAACACAGCAAGGAGGCTTCATGATAAAGTCCAGTCATCAATAGTTACCAGTAGTACAAGCTAAACTTGTCTGGCTAGGAGACGTCAAACAGAGAGAAGACTAGCGTCTGGCTGTGGGACTATAAACAGGGAGAAGAACAGCTAACCCTAACCAGCGCAGCAAGCTGGCAGTTCCTCAAAGGGTTTTCTCTGCTTTTAAAGACCAAGCACAAGTCCTCACGATGGTTGACTGCGGTTCAGGACGATAATTACGTATGTTAATGATGTTCTTGTATCACAAATTTCAAGTTATGATAGTTTTTGTGTTGCGGTATGTTTTTAAGTTTCTATTAGCATAACCTACTGGAGTAGAACGCGGTATCACATAGACCTGATGGGTAGCCATTTCTGAATGGAGACATAAGTTTTCAAGAGCTTTCTCAATGGGAATGCAAGCTTTCTAAACAAAGCAATAAAAAAGGGGGGGCTTAGGAGGGGGGAGTAAAGGAAGTTGGGGGGATTTCAAGTTGCATCCTGCAAGCTGCTAAAGCTCAGAATAGCATCTCTCTCTCTCTCTCTCTCTCGCTCTCTCTCTCTCTCTCTCTCTCTCTCTCTCTATCTATCTATCTCCCGTTCTCCATTTCATTTTCCATTAACTTTATAGACTGCTCCACAAAGAACATTAGGTTGATAGTTGTGACGTCACCAAGACCTGGTTGACTATACTATGACATAACTACAGTATGCGTGTAGTATGCCCGAGGCTACATTTTGAGACTTGGTTCAACACGTTGACTGTCATGGGGAAACACTATCGCATACTGTTGGTTGCCACACAACAACAACCTCATGTTAAAAGTGATTGTTTAGCTACAAGAGTTTTCGTATATAGACTGTTTTGGGACGTGGGATGCTCGAATTTTCAAAGGGATGAGGTACCTTTGGAAATTATCATGTGATTCACACATGTGAAATTCTGAATGAAGGTGGTCATTTAGATTATTATTATTAATCGTATGACATTTATTTATTTCAAGTTTACATATACATACAGAATACAAGCTTGAAAGAGGTATAAAAGTAAATTAGGGCGAATGTTATACCACAAAGGGCTTATGAGGTAGGAAATAAAGAGCCAAAAACAGTGTGGCAGTCAAGGTGTTAAAGTTACCGGTTGGACTTGGGGTTCAGTAAACTGCAGAACTCAAAAGGGTTCCACGGGGCTCTACGCGGGGTCCCAAAGTCCGGATTCAGTCCGAAATCTGATTGCCGGGGTCAAGGCTCTTGTATTAAAGAGGATCGAACCCGCGGACCTTCCACCACATGTGAAATACTGAATGAAAGTGGTCATTTAGAAATATTCTCATATACTCTCGTGTTCCTCATGTTAAATTGTTTGTCGAGCTCCAAGAATGCTTGAAGAATGTTTAGGCTTAGCCATCGAGCAAGCTCGATTTTTGAAAGGGGAGTCCCTATAGCATGCTTACGTTAAGTACTGACTGCTGGCTTGGTAAGTCAAAAATGTCTTTCTCCTATCCTGGCCTCCTTCTCTCTTCGATTTCGAGACGATAAGCACTCCCTTTTTACAGTTGCCTCCATGAAACTTCTTGAAAGAATCAACTTAAATATTTTAAATCAATTTCCTTTTTCTCTGTATTGTTTTGTACAACGCTTATGGTACCTGAGATCAAATTGAGAAATCACACTGATTTTCCTTTTTCTCGATTTTCAGGTGACGGGAGTGACTATTTGAACGTGGCTATCAAGGATGGCGGAGTAGCTATCAACTTGAAGCTAGCCCTCTATGAAACTTCTTAAAAGAATCAATTTAAATATTTTAAATCAATTTCCTTTTTCTCGATTTTCAGGTGACGGCAGTGACTATTTGAACGTGGCTATCAAGGATGGCGGAGTAGCTATCAACTTGAAGCTAGCCATGGGCAAACTGGACATGTATATTCGGCCGAATAGACTCCGCTTCGATGACAACCAGTGGCATCATTTGTCCATACATCGGAGAATCCAGGAGGTGAGTTACTATTGATGACTGGACTTCATGTATGTAAATGCAGTTTCTTTGTGGTATTATGTCACAACTTTGGTGCTCACTGCAGCATTGTAGGATTTTCCAAATATCTCAATAATCCTAACATCCAATGTTTACCTACCATTAGTTATGCATTTAATTTACCCCCACAACCCGCTGTGTGGAAATGAAAACAATAAAACTAATTGCTTTCCATTATCTAGAATCGGAAACGAAATGTTGATTGCACCTCGCCTTCAGTTACCTGCACAATGCAAAAATTATGAGCTGCTTCCTCGGATCTGCAGTATTGGGAGTATGGTTGCCTGTGGAATTGCCTCAATGATAAGAAACTAAGAACTAGGCACCTCAAGACGTGTTTTTGTACAAAAAACTGACCTTAGAAAAATTTGACCGAATACATTACCTACTTTGCTTCCTATAGTATAAGGAAAGTAAAAAGCAGTCCCTAGAGCCTAGAGTATTATTCTTCCAGAGTTCAATGGATTAAATTTTAAATTTAAATCCATTTTTCCTTTAAACATTGAACATTTTACCAATTATCAAAATCGGGCTAACCATTCGATAGGGTTTGTGAAACCTGATAAATAAACAAAAATCAGTCCAAAAAGGGAATTATTGGGAAGATAATGTTGATATCTCAATTATTGCCAAAGATAAACGAGCTTTTGTCAAATCCTATCAATTTTCAAAGGAAACACTCCAAGAAACCAAAAATTTAGCAACATTAAATCGCAAATAGTTTATTCAAAACTCGAATCCCATTTGGCCCTTCTTCAAAGAAACACTTCAATTCAACCTGGACAAAACTCCTCGATTGCACGTCCGCTTTTAATGTCCAAGTTAGATAATGTAGATCTTTTACGACCTACATCCCAAGAATAACAACCCAAATGAGCACAAACAACAACAACAACAACCCAAATGAGCACAAACAAAACGACAACAAATAAAACAACATTACCTGACCTGCAGGGAAAGGATGTGCACATCCATCCCAAAAAACTTTGCTCGAGCAAAAGTTGCAACAACTAGAAAGCACAACAAAAGTTGCACCAAGTAGAACATTCGAACAAGTTTGAAACTCACAAAAAAGAGGAAAAAGTTCAAGCTACCTCGTACGAAAGTAATTATCTCATCAAACGATTTTTTTTTCTGTCTGTGGAGGGGAGGGGACAGGATGTGGAAAGGAGGAGGAGAAGAAGAAGAGGAGGGAAGATAAGGTGGAAGAGGAGGAAGATGAGAAGTTGGAAGAGGAAGAAATGGAAGAGCAGAAGGAGGAGAAAAAGGAGAAGGTGGAGGAGGAGGAGGTGAAAGAGGAGAGAAGAGAAGGTGGAAGAGGAGGAAGATGATGAGTTGGGTGAGGAAGAAAAGGAAGAACAGAAGGAGGAGAAAAAGGAGGAGAAAGTGGATGACAAGAGGAAGAATAAGAGGAGGAATAGAGAAAGGAGGAGTATAGTAAAGAAGACTAAGGGTAGAGGAGGAGAAGGTAGATGAGAAGAAGGTGAAAGAAAAGAAGAGGACGGAAGAGAAGGAGTAGGAAGAGAAGAATAAAGAGGAAGATAAAGAAAAAGGGGAGAAGTAGGAAGAGGAGGGAAGAGAAGGAGGAGGAGAAGAATAAAGAGGAAGATGAAGAAAAAGGGGAGAAGTAGGAAGAGGAGGGAATAGAAGGAGGAGGAGAAGAATAAAGAGGAAGATAAAGAAAAAGGGGAGAAGTAGGAAGAGGAGGGAAGAGAAGGAGGAGAAGAATAAAGAGGAAGATAAAGAAAAAGGGGAGAAGTAGGAAGAGGAGGGAAGAGAAGGAGGAGAAGAATAAAGAGGAAAATAAAGAAAAAGGGGAGAAGCAGGAAGAGGAGGGAAGAGAAGGAGGAGGAGAAGAAGAATAAAAAGGAAGATAAAGAGTATACAAGTACAGGAGGAAGTGGAAAGACGAGAGAAAGGAAGAGAAGAAATGATAGGAGGAGGAGTAGGATGGAAATTAGGATCTGAAAGAGGGCTAGGGGAAGAGAAGGAAGACGGGATGGAAAAAGCTGCAGAGATGAGAGGAAGCATTAGGGGAGGAGAACTAAAGAAAGGACAGTGGGAGGTAGTAGTATGGGAGGAGATCTAAAGTAAGGGCAATGGGAGGTAGAAGTAGGGGAGGAGATCTAAAGAAAGGGCAATGGGAGGTAGTTGTAGGGGAGGAGATCTAAAGTAAGGGCAATGGGAGCTAGTAGGAGCGTAGTAGGGGAGGAGAACTAAAGAAAGGGCAATGGGAGGTAGTAGTAGGGGAGGAGATCTAAAGAAAGGGCAATGGGAGCTAGTTGTAGGGGAGGAGATCAAAAGTAAGGGCAATGGGAGCTAGTAGGAGCGTAGTAGGGGAGGAGAACTAAAGAAAGGACAGTGGGAGGGATTAAAAAGTTAAGCAGAACTGCAGGAAATTTACTGCCGCAGGTGTTTCGGCTTTAGACTCGTGTGTTCTGTGTCCTAGCGTGCCCATCCTATAGTGTGTTCCTCATTAGACGGGCGAGAAAGGACATAATACTTCCTATTCAGGTGCTGGGTCAACATGAGAACACCAAAAAGTAACCCTTTAAAATATTTGCAATCGAAAAATTAGTACAAATTTTTGTCGATGGTGGGGATCGACCTTCTGCATGACAAGCAAGCGCTTTACCACTGGACTAACCGTGTCCCTAATAATTAATTGTACATACGGAGGTGATATACATACCTGCATGGAGTATAAGTCCAGTGGAGTGTTTGGTGCGGAAATATAGAGAGATGGTATCCTGAGAACTAATGATGGGCTCTCCTCCAATACGAGTTTGATCATACAGTAGGAACTCCAAGCCTCGGAATGTGGCCTCGGATGGGGCCTTGTCTGAAACAGAAAGAGAAACGAGGGAATTGAAACAAATCCGACATTGGAACAGGGAAAATGTAACATACTGTCTGATCGTACACTAGGAACTCCATGCCTCGGAATGTGGCCTCGGATGGGGCCTTGTCTGAAACAGAAAGAGGAACGAGGGAATTGAAATAAATCCGACATTGGAACAGGGAAAATGGAACACACTAGTGTACGACCAGACAGTATTCGTACACTAGGAACTCCAAGCCTCGGAATGTGGTCTCGGATGGGGCCTTGTCTAAAACAGAAAGAGGAACGAGGGAATTGAAACAAATCCGACATTGGAACAGGGAAAATGGAACATACTGTCTGATCGTACACTAGGAACTCCATGCCTCGGAATGTGGCCTCGGATGGGGCCTTGTCTAAAACAGAAAGAGGGACGGGGGAATTGAAACAAATCCGACATTGGAACAGGGGCATTGAAACAAACTATAAACATTGGAACGAAGGAATTGAAACATCTTGAAAATACCTAGGACGGGAGAATTAAAAAAAGAATATGAACTTGGAACGAGGGAATTGACATTGGAACGAAGGAATTGAAACAAACTCGACATTGGAACAGGGGAAATGGAACACATTGAGACGAAGGCATTGAAACATCTTGAAAATGGAGAAGCTCATCAAAGTCCCACTTACAGAGACTCCATGGAGAAGCTCATCAAAGTCCCACTTACAGAGACTCCACTTTGCCCACTGCCATGGCCTTATTTAATAAACATAATTCAGCTCTGGATTTCGCAGATAAGGAAAATATCATTAAACAAAAATGTAAATCTTTTTTATATCACACTTAGTGTACATACAAAAACTTAGGATTATTGGCTTTGTAATTGCCTGTAAATTCGGGCGTAAAGTCAACCTATTAAAAAAAAAATATAATAAATAAATGCGGTAAAATCAAACAGCAAATTTACAGCGCCGCAGGCGAAATTTTAAAAAAGTGTGTACTTGAAGCTTGTCATGAATTAATTTTTGATGTATGTAGGTACTTAATTCTTAAATAATTCTACACATTTTTCTTCCTAATCGCAGCTGAACACTAAAAGGAACGAAATGAAGTAGAGCACAGGCAATACAGGCATAGGCGAAAAGTATGTACCTATCTGAAGATGTCATGACTCAATAAAAGTCCCTTTTTTTCTTCTTGATACCTACTTTTTTTTGTTAATTTTATTTATAATTTTGATTTTTTCAAAATATCGAAATGAGCTCGCGGGCCGCACGAAAGGAGTTCTTGGGCCGCAGTTTGTGCATACCCGGCAGGGGTGCACATTTGCACAAACTCAAACTGACCGCGGGCCGCATTGGATCTTAAAATTGTTGGCTGCGGCCGCATTCATTTTTCAGCTATAAAATAGGTTTAATTGGGTGTAGCCAGCATCTGATCTAGGGGGGGGGGGGGGGGGGGGGGCAGTCAGTAGTCAGTACTTAACGTAAGCATGCTATAGGGACTCCCCTTTCAAAAATCGAGCTTGCTCGATGGCTAAGCCTGAACATTCTTCAAGCATTCTTGGAGCTCGAAAAACACTTTAACATGAGGAACACGAGAGTATATGAGAATATTTCTAAATGACCACCTTCATTCAGAATTTCACATGTGAGGTGATATCATGTGATAATTTCCAAAGGTACCTCATCCCTTTGAAAATTCGAGCATCCCACGTCCCAAAACAGTCTACGAAAACTCTTGTAGCTAAACAATCACTTTTAACATGAGGTTGTTGTTGTTGTTGTTGTTGTTGTTGTTGTTGTTGTTGTTGTTGTTACTGAATGACCACATCCATTCACAATATTTCACATTTTCCACAAGACGTAGCTCATCCTTTGGAAAATTGTTCAAAAACAAATCCAATGAACACTCATCATCACGGTGCAATGAGCATTTCAAACCCCGTAGGAAAAGATAAGCACATTTCTCCCATATCCAACACAACTCTTCCACACTTCCAGCAACCCCGTAAACCACTTTTCCACACTCCCGCATCCAGCAGAGTCCTTCACATCACGAACATGATGTACCTAGCCTCAGGACAAATGGCTTTCAAGGTGCCCATACACGAAGAATCCGAAAAATCAGAAACCTAATGCTGGGGTTTACACCAACTCGCGGGATTGATATGAAACGAGGATTTCCCTGAACTTAATACCCAGGTCAACCTCGGATTGAACTCAATCCTGAGACAATCCACGGTGGTAAAACTCGACCTTAAATGAATACAAAAGGCAACGAATACAAAAAATTTCGTATGTGAAAGGGAAATGGCGAAATCTACTGTGGATGCAATCCACTGTGTGTCTTTGCTGAATTTTCCACCTCTCTGGATCCATCGTGTGAATCCTCGGATGCACGGATTGGATTTGCCGTCCAGTATGTAAACTTAGCGAATCCATGTGCAAATCGGGATTCTGCCGTGAAAAAAATGACATTAGGTAAATTGACATTAGAATTTGTTTACGGATTCCTGGACTTTGAACCATTTTGAATCCAATGACTACCTACTAGACACCATTTTGAATCCAATGATCAGGAGCCAAATGTTTTCATCGCCACCCCGCGTCGTATGTAGTGGCCTTTATGTATCATGTAGGTATCGTCGTATGTAGTGGCCTTTATATATCATGTAGGTATCGTCGTATGTAGTGGCCTTTATATATCATGTAGGTATCGTCGTATGTAGTGGCCTTTATGTATCATGTAGGTATCGTCGTATGTAGTGGCCTTTATGTATCTCTCTTGTGGAGGAGCAGGAGTAGGAGGAGAGAGAGAAAGAAAGAGAGAGAGTGTGAGAGCGAGAGAGTGAGAGAAAGAAAGAAAGAGAGAAAGAATGAGAGAAGGGAAGAGAGAGATAGAGGAAAAGAGACAAAAGAGAGAGAGAAAGATAAAGAACGAAGGGAAGAGAGAGTAAAGAAAGAAAAAAAGAAAGAGAGAGAGAAAGCGAGAGAGAGAAAGAAAGAGAGAGAGAGAGAAAGATAAACAACGAAGGGAAGAGAGAGTAGAGAAAGAAAAAAAAAGAAAGAGAGAGAGAGAGAAAGAAAGAAAGAGGGAGAGAGGCACTACCAGTTTTGAGCTTCTGAGACTTCTGACTCTTCTGAGTGAGTTGTGAGTTGTACTTTACAGTTCAATGAACTACTCTTTCTACCCGCCCATATAGGGTGACTGTACCAGTAGTCGATCATTTTTCACGTTTTTAAGTTTCAATTAGCTCTGGTTCTATTGTTGGACACTGTTATAGTCACTTTGAGTTTGTGCACCCCTGCCTTAGACAATTTAAGTAAACAATATTTATACCTATGTACATAATTATTGTGTTTTGTAACTAGGTATTTTACATGAACAGGACATAACAGCTTTCAAATTTCATAATTCAGTACTCGATGTGACTCTTTATTATTAGCTCTTTTCTCTTTATACCTGGTCTATTATTATAAGCCGTAGGTAAATCTCTTTAATATTAGCAGTCTCTCCCCCTTAGAATCAGCCAAATGAACCCTCTCTTTATACGAGTAATAAGTCCCAGAACTTCCTTTATGATCAGCCTTGTTAACACTTTTTATATTTAACCTGTAGATTAGCCGTTTTTCCTCTTTATAATCAACCAAGCCTTTTTATAATCAGCCTTGGGTCTCTCTTTACAATCAGCCCTGTCCAGGGACATTTGAATACAATGTTATGACATTTTCAGTCAGTTTTCTTCTCCTCTGTGACTCTTTTCATGTGTTTTCCATAAAACATGAAATTTTTACATTTTTACTGCTCAAAAGAAGGCTCGAGAGAGAGGTTTTTATGCTTTTTTATTTTTTGAAACAGGAAGTAATAAAGATTTGTTTTATGCCACCCCTTGTTATCCCAAACATTAAAGGCAAGTTTGTGCGTGGACAAACTTTACCGTGTTTAAAACTTTGCGAGAAGAAAAATCACATTCATGCAAATTCGAACCACTGACAAAAGCGTGTAAAAAAAGCTGATATGTTTCAAGCTGCGATTACATTCAGATTTGTTCTCAGTCTCAAAAAGTATTGAGATCAATGTCAAACATATAGACACTACCTTAAAAACATTGAAATGAATAAATAATAGTTATAAATCTGATAACCGCAGCCTAACTTAGGTTGAAAACTGTGATGTGAGAGGAAAAATCACATTGTGGAACATCATCAGGAGCATCTTACTGAACATCAATCACTGATAGGTAGAACACAAAAAGGAACATCAAGTATACCTACCTACGTACCTACCTACCTACCTACCTACCTTAGGGTACTTGATATCTTGGTGAATTACAAGATAAACCTACCTTGATAACAACCAGAGCAATACGTCAACAAGAATAATGTGAGATATAAACTCCGCCACGAAATTCACGAGAAATAAGCAGGTATGAGGTATAATAAAGTTCCTACACAATTCTTTTTTTCTCTTTTTATTAGAAATACGCTTTTAACTATGATTTTTCACCTAGACCTACGCCATTTTTTACTCTCTTAAATTGTAAGATCTAAACCTATCTTCCTGTAAAGACCAATTATACCTATCGGATTTTTTCAACAAGTTTCATAGAGGTAACTGTAAAAAGAGAGTGCTTATCGTCTCGAAATCGAAGAGAGAAGGAAGCCAGGATAGGAGAAAGACATTTTTGACTTGCCAAGATGCCAAGCCAGCAGTCAGTACTTAACGTAAGCATGCTATAAGGGACTCCCCTTTCAAAAATCGAGCTTGCTCGATGGCTAAGCCTGAACATTCTTCAAGCATTCTTAAAGCTCGACAAACAATTTAACATGAGGAACACGAGAGTATGAGAATATTTCTAAATGACCTATCTCTCAGTGGAAAATTGAATTTGAGGAGAAAATTGGGAATGCCAACCAGCATCACTTGCCTTTCATTGACTGTCAACCTCCCGTGCCTATAATACCTACACTCCCCCTTCCCCTCCACTACTTTTTAGGAGGGAGACCGATATTTTAGGAAAGTTTATCGACTTGAAAGTTTGACGAAGCTATTTAGGGCACTGAAAAAGAATTTATTGATTTAATATCTACTATATTGTACATATACAGTAACTGTGGCAACAGACACACTCAGCAGATGGAAGTTGCTTCCACAAGTTAGAAAAAAATAAACTTTTCTTAAATGTGTCAGCAAAATATTTTATACGTCAGAGGAGGGAGGGAGGAGGGGGGAGGAGGATATTTCGATCCTGTGAATACTAATTAGAAAGTTAACCCTTCAGAGTGTTGACGGGTCTGATGGTCTGATTTTGGAAGGATTTCATGTTTTAAGGTCGGGTCTCATATCCAAGCATATAGTCCGTGCCCAGGAAGACTGTCAGTGAGGATCCGTGAGATTTCTTCATTCATATCCATTATATTTTCATGGTATTTTAGAGATTCGAAGATTTTAAAACACAAATACCTACTATCATATTTTATGACAGAATGAATACATTTTTAGAGTTGAATTGATATTAAGTTAAGAACCTCTTGTGGACAAGAAGAAGAGGCTTGAAAATGTTACATTTTGGCATACCTATTTTTATCATTACATATAAATTTAATATGTCCTCTGCTTTACAGCACCATGGCGTTTATAACAAACTTCTCTTCTTCTTCTTCCTCCTCCTCCTCCTCCTCCTCCTCCTCCTCCATTTTCCCTCTTCTCTCTTTCTCGCTCTCTCTCTCTCTCGTTCTCTCTCTCCCTCTCTCTATCTTTCGAAACATTTTATAGAAAAAAAGTTCTTATCGTTGAATTTATAAAAAAAAGTTTGTCAAAGTATTTTACATATTATACATCTTCTCAGTCTTCCCCCTCCCCTCTCTCCCTCTCCTCTTCCCCTCTTCTCTCTCCTGCCATCCCCCTTCCCCCTCTTCCCACCCCTCTCTTCATGGGAGGGAGGAGTAGGGAGGTCTTGTCTAACTTGTCACTCAAGTGCTGCTCTGCTACCTCTCTCTTGTGGAGGAGCAGGAGTAGGAGGAGAGAGAGAAAGAAAGAGAGAGAGTGTGAGAGCGAGAGAGTGAGAGAAAGAAAGAAAGAGAGAAAGAATGAGAGAAGGGAAGAGAGAGATAGAGGAAAAGAGACAAAAGAGAGAGAGAAAGATAAAGAACGAAGGGAAGAGAGAGTAAAGAAAGAAAAAAAGAAAGAGAGAGAGAAAGCGAGAGAGAGAAAGAAAGAGAGAGAGAGAGAAAGATAAACAACGAAGGGAAGAGAGAGTAGAGAAAGAAAAAAAAAGAAAGAGAGAGAGAGAGAAAGAAAGAAAGAGGGAGAGAGGCACTACCAGTTTTGAGCTTCTGAGACTTCTGACTCTTCTGAGTGAGTTGTACTTTACAGTTCAATGAACTACTCTTTCTACCCCCTCATACGCTATTTCTAAAATTAGCTTCATAACCACACGAAGTTCGAGTGTGGGTGTGAGAGTTAAGTGGGTAGATTTTTCAAATGCCTATACCTACACTCCCCCTTTCCCCTCCACTACTTTTTAGGAGGGAGACCGATATCAAGTTTATTTTAGGAAAGTTTATCGACTTGAAAGTTTGACGAAGCTATTTAGGGCACTGAAAAAGAATTTATTGATTTAATATCTACTATATTTTTGTAGAATACCCACACACGTCGCGTTGATTCAATCAATTTAATTTAAAAAAAAAAATCCTTTTACCTTCATATTAAAAGCTATTTGCTTAATTAATTTGGCAATCATTATTCTACCCCGTTTGATGAAATACATTTTACACTTGAATCCGGAAAATTTTACAACAAAATTGACCATCAAACAGCTTTGGTCGTTTTCTGGTGAAAGTAGATATTTTGAATATTGACTATCCGTCTCTTTGTTACGCAAGAGCTATCGAGTTTCATGATATACATTTTTTGCTAGCTTACCCTTGGAGCTCTATTTTTCATTAATATTTGGCCAGATTTAAAAATATATGAGATACAAATTTCTAATACCTCGGCTGGAATTGAACCCCTTGCCCTCTAGCATCAGCATCAGCATAAAATAATCCCTTCGGCTTATCCAAAGCGTCACAAGAAAATACGCTATCTAATATCTATCATTAACCCTTTGAGAGCCAATATTGACAGTCAAATTGCCTTGTCACACTGATTGACCTATGTACGTTCAATGTTCAAAGAAAACAACACAGGGAAAATAATCTCTTCCTGTCTTTTGTATTCAAAAAGCAGCAAATTCAATTTTCAATTCAATGTCAACATTCGATAAACCTTTGTTTTCCTGTATTTGATTGTGCTTTATAGAGTCAAATTTTGTTTACAATCAAACAAAAGATATTAGTAACAGTTAGAGATATGATTATGTAGATACGTATGTAGGTAAATAAATATGTGTAATGTGTATCTAGATAAATCGACTCATTATGTAGTAGATAACAATACCTATATCAATATGAGAAACAATAACCATTTAAAAGACCCTCCCACCCGGAAAAAGCATTTAATAGAGAAAACGACATAAAACAGAAGAAAACCCAATAAAAATGTAAATACAGGGTAGGAAGGAAGAGGGAGAGATATGGCAAAGAATAGGGAAGGAAGAAATATACCAGATATACAGGGTGTCACAAAGTAAACATACCAAATTTAAAGGAGATGATTTATTGGTTAGAATAAGACTTTTTTCTGTGAACAGGGGTCCTCAAATGATCTCAATTTGAACTACAGTCTGATGATCTCAGTCATCTTTAACAAAGGGAATTTTATTATCCTTGTTTTACGGCTAACAATAGAATATTTATCCTTACTGTTTCCACAAAATGCAAGCATTTGCCAATATGAAGAGCATTTGGTGGCCTCCTGTCCACATGGAAAAAGACTCAACAGTGTGAGTATTTCAAACCAAGAAAAGTTTCATACATCAATTTTTGGAGACCCTGTATACATAAGGAGATGAATAAAAATTTCTACCAACACCAATATTACAAAAAATATACAGAAAAACAGCGAAAAAGAGAAACAAAAAAAGGTAAGAAGAGAAGGAGAAGGAAAACAAGCAAAACGATGAAAAATAATGCAATAAGAAAGAGAAAAGGAAAAAAGAATAGCAAGGAGAAAGGGAAGAGGAGAGAGAGATTTTTTTTTTTTATAAGAGGTTTGACAGGGGGAACTGTAACTGCTATGATCTTATCGTCCCGAAATCGAAGAGAGAAGGAAGACAGGATAGGAGAAAGCCAGCCGTTCCGAGAAGCAAGAAAGAGGAACGAGGGAATTAAAATAAATCCGACATTGGAACAGGGGAAATGGAACACACTGTTTGATTTGTACACTAGGAACTCCAAGCCTCGGAATGTGGCCTCGGATGCGGCCTTGTCTGAAACAGAAAGAGGAACGAGAGAATTGAAATAAATCCGACATTGGAACAGGGGCATTGAAAAAACTATAAACATTGGAACGAAGAAATTGAAACATCTTGAAAATACCTAGGACGGCAGAATTAAAAAAAGAATATGAACTTTGAACGAGGGAATTGACATTGGAACTAAGGAATTGAAACAAACTCGACATTGGAACAGGGGAAATGGAACACATTGACATTGAGACGAAGGCATTGAAACATCTTGAAAATAAGACGGGAGAACTGTAAAAAAAGAACATGACACTGGAACAGGGGAAATGAAACACACTTAACGTTGGAACGAAGGAACTGAAACAAAGTTGACATTGGAAAGAGGGAAAATTGAATTGAAACAGCAATCTTGGATTAAAAATCATAATAGGAATAGGAATTAGGCACTTCTGACAGATCTACATCTCTATATGTAGGTATACAAAGGTAGGTATAGGTAGGTAAATTGGGAAATAACCAAAAAAGAAATGCCCTGTCTGTAACTCTGTACCCCTGTTCATTACTGAATACCTCTTCCAGCATAAATTATAACAAAATGATGTACGATCTACCCACATATCATCGATCACCCCCAAAAGGCAATGCAACTTGCACGGTAATAATACCTATTCCCTGAAAATATGAGTATTTCAACCAAAGAAAAGTTTCGTACATCAATTTTGGACACCCTGCATACATAAGGAGATGAATAAAAATTTCTACCAACACCAATATTACAAAATATACAGAAAAACAGCGAAAAAGAGAAACAAAAAAGGTAAGAAGAGAAGGAGAAGGAAAACAAGCAAAACGATGAAAAATAATGCAATAAGAAAGAGAAAAGGAAACAAAAGTATAGCAAGGAGAAAGGGAAGAGGAGAGAGAGAATGTATGGAGAAAGAAGGAGGGCATGGAGAGAGAATTTTAAAGTCGTTTTAGCCTTCTTTGTACAGTGAAGAAATAAAAAAAATCTGGTGTGAACATCACACGACTTTCCTTATCCTATTGAATAATCCTTATTTGAGTGTTCTTTTACCCTAACTTTTACAAAATCTCTAACCGTTTTGTCGCTATAGCTGAAAACCTCCAAAAAAACGGTCGAAATCTGTCCAAAAGCGGTCAAAATACCGCCAAGCGCAGCAACCATCTCAACCAAACGTTTTGTGTTGCATCCACAAGCTGGGTCCGTCCCTCCGGGAATTTTTTAGCCCGTAGTTTATTCAATCGTGATTAAAGAAAATCAGTACCTATGTACCTTTGTTCCCGAGATATTGTGAAATTACACCGAAAACCGCCAAAAAGCGGTAAAATGCCGCCAACCGTTGCACCGATCTTAACCCATCAAGATAAAATCCGCCCCGGACGGGAATCGAACCCGCGGCCTAGCGCTTACAAGGCAGACGCACTACCAACTAAGCTAACTAGGCTGGCCGGAGAGAGAGAATGTATGGAGAAAGAATTTTAAAGTCGTTTTAGCCCTCTTTGTACAGTGAAGAAATAAAAAAAAGCAAGAAAGGAAGAAAGAGAGAAAGAAAGAAGAAGAAAAAGAAGAAAAACAAAGGTATAGTGACTAGGTTAGGTAATACGAAAGATATAAAACAGAAATTATCAGGGAATAGGAGAATATTCGAATCAGAATTTCATTCTCGAAAATCTCGAAATTTGTTCCTCAACCCAATGTAAGCCTAAAACAGTGCAACAAATAACAAATGTCAGACAGTCTGGTGCTGATATTACGAGGATGAGGATGACGGCAAACACAGACTCCGTTCACAGGGGGAAACTGGGAAAGGCAAAGAAGAAGAAAATGGAGAAGGAAAAGAAGAAGAAGAAGAAGAAGAAGAAGAAGAAGAAGATTATTAAAATAAGTAGGTACCCACTTTACTTCATTGGTACCTAAGGAACGGATTGGTCCATTCTCTTTTATCCTCTAAACTCTAAAGTTAGTTTTTCCATAACCGTGGGTGTAATGTAATGGAGAGAGTAGTACAGAGAAAGATAAAGAAAATAGTCCAAACAGCAATCTTGGATTAAAAATCATAATAGGAATAGGAACTAGGTACTTCTGACAGATCTTCATCTCTATACGTATACAGAGGTAAGTATAGGTAGGTAAATTGGGAAATAACCAAAAAAGAAAGCAAGATTTTTTTTAGATATAGGTACCTACCTAGCTATAGGTAAAGGTCAAACGACCACTGTATTTAGAAATAATGCCCTGTCTGTAACTCTGTACCCCTGTTCATTACTGAATACCTATTCCAGCATAAATTACAATAAAATGATGTACGATCTACCCACATATCATCGATCACCCCCAAAAGGCAATGCAACTTGCACGGTAATAATACCTATTCCCTGAAAATTCTCCCAGGGAACATAAAATACCTGACGTAACGTGTGTGTGTGGGGGGTGACCTAAATTTCCCTAGGTTTTCCCGAATATTATAAATAGAGAATGAGATAAAAATCAAAACAATATTTTCCTGGGGAAATGAAAAGTTTCGCCCGATATACATAAACAGTAACTGTGGCAACAGACACACTCAGCAGATGGAAGTTGCTTCCAAGTTAGAAAAAAATAAACTTTTCTTAAATGTGTCAGCAAAATATTTTATACGTCAGGGGAGGGAGGGAGGGAGGAGGATATTTCGATCCTGTGAATACTAATTAGAAAGTTAACCCTTTGCAGTGTTGACGGGTCTGATGGTCTGATTTTGGAAGGATTTCATGTTTTAAGGTCGGGTCTCATATCCAAGCATAGTCCATGCCCAGGAAGACTGTCAGTGAGGATCCTTGAGATTTCTTCATCCATATCCACATATTTTCATGGTATTTTAGAGATTCGAAGGTTTTAAAACACAAATACTATCATATTTTATGACAGAATGAATAAATTTTTAGAGTTGAATTGATATAAGTTAAAAACCTCTTGTGGAGAAGAAGAAGAGGCTTGAAAATGTTACATTTTGGCATATTTTTATCATTACATAGAAATTTAATATGTCCTCTGCTTTACAGCACCATGGCGTTTATAACAAACTTCTCCTCCTCCTCCTCCTCCTCCTCCTTTCTCCCTTTTCTCTCCTTCTCTTTCTCTCTCTCTCTCTCTATCTTTCGAAACATTTTATAGAAAAAAGTTCTTATCGTTGAATTTATAAAAAAAGTTTGTCAAAGTATTTTACATATTATATACATCTTCTCATTCTTCTCCCTCCCCTCTCTCCCTCTACTCCTCCCCTCTTCTCTCCCCTGCCATTCCCCTTCCCCCTCTTCCCACCCCTCTCTTCATGGGAGGGAGGAGTAGGGAGGTCTTGTCTAACTTGTCACTCAAGTGCTGCTCTGCTACCTCTCTCTTGTGGGGGAGGAGTAGGAGGAGAGAGAGAGAGAAAGAAAGAGAGAGAGAGAGTGAGAGAAAGAGAGAAAGAAAGAAAGAGAGAAAGAATGAGAGAAGGGAAGAGAGAGAGATAGAGGAAAAGAGACAAAAGAGAGAGAGAAAGATAAAGAACGAAAGGAAGAGAGAGTAGAGAAAGAAAAAAAAAAGAGAGAGAGAGAGAGAAAGAAAGAGAGAGGCCCGACCAGTTTTGAGCTTCTGAGACTTCTGACTCTTCTGAGTGAGTTGTACTTTACAGTTCAATGAACTACTCTTTCTACCCGCTCATACGTTATTACTAAAATTAGCTTCATAACCACACGAAGTTCGAGTGTGGGTGTGAGAGTTAAGTGGGTAGATTTTTCAAATGCCTATACCTACACTCCCCCTTTCCCCTCCACTACTTTTTAGGAGGGAGACCGATATCAAGTTTATTTTAGGAAAGTTTATCGACTTGAAAGTTTGACGAAGCTATTTAGGGCACTGAAAAAGAATTTATTGATTTAATATCTACTATATTAGAGAGAGAAGGAGAGAGGAAAAGAGACAGAGAAAGAGAGAGAGAAAGATAAAGAACGAAGGGAAGAGAGAGTAGAGAAAGAAAAAAAGAGAGGGAGAGAGGCACTACCAGTTTTGAGCTTCTGAGACTTCTGACTCTTCTGAGTGAGTTGTACTTTACAGTTCAATGAACTACTCTTTCTACCCGCTCATACGTTATTACTAAAATTAGCTTCATAACCACACGAAGTTCGAGTGTGGGTGTGAGAGTTAAGTGGGTAGATTTTTCAAATGCCTATACCTACACTCCCCCTTTCCCCTCCACTACTTTTTAGGAGGGAGACCGATATCAAGTTTATTTTAGGAAAGTTTATCGACTTGAAAGTTTGACGAAGCTATTTAGGGCACTGAAAAAGAATTTATTGATTTAATATCTACTATATTTTTGTAGAATACCCACACACGTCGCGTTGATTCAATTAATTAAAAAAAAAATCCTTTTACCTCCATATTAAAAGCTATTTGCTTAATTAATTTGGCAATCATTATTCTACCCCGTTTGATGAAATACATTTTACACTTGAATCCGGAAAATTTTACAACAAAATTGACCATCAAACAGCTTTGGTCGTTTTCTGGTGAAAGTAGATATTTTGAATATTGACTATCCGTCTCTTTGTTACGCAAGAGCTATCGAGTTTCATGATACATATTTTGCTAGCTTACCCTTGGAGCTCTATTTTTCATTATTAATATTTGGCCAGATTTAAAAATATATGAGATACAAATTTCTATACCTCGGCTGGAATTGAACCCATTCCCTCTAGCATCAGCATAAAATAATCCCTTCGGCTTACCCAAAGCGTCACAAGAAAATACGCTATCTAATATCTATCATTAACCCTTTGAGAGCCAATATTGACAGTCAAATTCCCTTGTCACACTGATTGACTTGTGTACGTTCAATGGTCAAAGAAAACAACACAGGGAAAATCTCTTCCTGTCTTTTGCATTCAAAAAGCAGCAAATTCAATTTTCAATTCAATGTCAACATTCGATAAACCTTTGTTTTCCTGTATTTGAATGTGCTTTATTGAGTAAAATTTTGTTTACCAATCATACAAAAGATATTAGTTAGGGATATGATATGTAGGTAAATAAATATGTGTATCTAGATAAATCGACTCATTATGTAGTAGATAACAATACCTATATCAATATGAGAAACAATAACCATTTAAAAGACCCTCCCACCCGGAAAAAGCATTTAATAGAGAAAACGACATAAAACAGAACAAAACCCAATAAAAATGTAAATACAGGGTAGGTAGGAAGAGGGGAAGATATGGTAAAGAATAGGGAAGGAAGAAATATACCAGATATACAGGGTGTCCCAAAGTAAACATACCAAATTTAAAGGAGGTGATTTATTGGTTAGAATAAGACTTTTTTCTGTGAACAGGGGTCCCCAAATGATCTCAATTTGAACTACAGTCTGATGATCTCAGTCATCTTTAACAAAGGGAATTTTATTGTCCTTGTTACGGCTAACAATAGAATATTTTTATCCTTACTGTTTCCACAAAATGCAAGCATTTGCCAATATGAGGAGCATTTGGTGGCCTCCTGTCCATATGGAAAAAGACTCAACAGCATGAGTATTTCAAACCAAGAAAAGTTTCGTACATCAATTTTTGGAGACATTTTATATACCTAGCGCCCAAGATTTTAAATATATTACCAATTACACTAACTCAAATACCAAAAATTTTGATAAAAAGATGCCTTGTACCACTATTGAATGAATATATCAAAACAGAAGAATATAATCAAGTAGGTATTGGAAGTACTGGAATGAAAAATGTATGTACGTAACTTCATGGTCTGTGTTGCAGCTTGTTATTCATCAGTCTGACGGTTTATGATGGAACAGGGGAAATGAAACACACTTTCTTAACGTTGGAACGAAGGAACTGAAACAAAGTTGACATTGGAAAGAGGGATACAGCAATCTTGGATTAAAAATCACAATAGGAATAGGAATTAGGTACTTCTGACAGATCTACATCTCTATATGTATACAGAGGTAAGTATAGGTACGTAAATTGGGAAATAACCAAAAAAAGAAATGCCCTGTCTGTAACTCTGTGCCCCTGTTCGATACTGAATACATCTTCCAGCATAAATTATAATAAAATGATGTACGATCTACCCACATATCGTCGATCACCCCCAAAAGGCAATGCAACTTGCACGGTAATATAATACCTATTCCCTGAAAATTCTCCCAGGGAACATAAAATACCTGACGTAACGTGGGGGGGGGGGGGACAAAAGCAAGAAAGGAAGAAAGAGAAAAAGAAGAAAAACAAAGGTATAGTGACTAGGTTAGGTAATACGAAAGATATAAAACAGAAATTATCAGGGAATTAATAGGAGAATATTCGAATCAGAATTTCAGTCTCGAAAATCTCGAAATTTGTTCCTGAACCAAATGTAAGCCTAAAACAGTGCATCAAATAACAAATGTCAGACCAGTCAGACAGTCTGGTGCTGATATTACAAGGATGACGGCAAACACAGACTCCGTTCACAGGGGGAAACTGGGAAAGGCAAAGAAGAAGAAAATAGAGGAGAAACAGAAGAAGAAGAAGGAGGAGAAGAAGAAGAAGGAGAAGAAGAAGAAGAAGAAGAAGAAGAAGAAGAAGAAGAAGAAGAAGAAGAGTATTAAGATAAGTAGGTATACCCACTTTACTTCATTGGTACCTAAGGAACGGATTGGTCCATTCTCTTTTATTCTCTATTAAACTCTAAAGTTAGTTTTTCCATAACCGTGGGTGTAATGTAATGGAGAGAGTAGTACAGAGAAAGATAAAGAAAATAGTCCAAGATGATAAGTAGGTATACCCACACTTTACTTCATTGGTACCTTAGGAACGGATTGGTCCATTCTCTTTTATTCTCTAAACTCTAAAGTTAGTTTTTCCATAACCGTGGGTGTAATGTAATGGAGAGAGTAGTACAGAGAAAGATAAAGAAAATAGTCCAAGATATTATCCTATCAGAGAGAGAGAGAGAGAGAGAGAGAGAGAGAGAGAGAGAGAGAGAGAGAGAGAGAGAGAGAGAGAGAGAGAGAG
>NW_007379080.1:42008-59461 GCF_000475195.1 Diaphorina citri
AAGAAGAGAGAGAGAGAGAGAGAGAGAGAGAGGAAGACAGAGAAAGAGGAAAGAAGAAAGGGAGAGAAAGAGAGAGCAGGAAAACAGAATAAGGAAATAGTCCAAGATATGCTATCAGCAGGAGAGAGAGAGAGAGATGCAAAGGAAGTAGGAAAGGCGAGAGAGAGAGAGAGAGAGAGAGAGAGAATGAGAAAGTGGCAGAGAAAATAAGGAAATAGTCCAAGATATGTTATAAGAGAGAGAGGGAGAGAGAGAGAAGGAAGGAGGAAGAAAGAGAGAGAGAAATAAGAGCACAATTTTATCCCAGTTCCTTGTGCTTAAAGTAGGTATGCAGTATGAGTATCATTTGACTTTATTCTTTGTTTAGTATTGCTTTATATTGTGACGCTAGGGTTACAAAAATGGAAACCCGGGCCAAGGCCCGGAAATAAAAAGGCGATTATTTAAACAAATAACTGACAATGCTATGTTATCAGAAAGAGAGAGAGAGAGAGAAAAAGGAAGAGAGAGAGAGGGAGAGAGAAATAAGAGCACAATTTTATCCCAGTTCCTTGTGCTTAAAGTATGCAATACGAGTATCATTTGACTTTATTCTTTGTTTAGTATTGCTTTATATATTTCCCATTCCTCCTCGTGTTTTTCTCCCATTCTTTATAAGTTTATATCAGTGGCGTGTAATGCCGGAGGTCTCGGGTTCGATTCCCAGCGGGGTCAAAAAAATTTCCTCTAGGTGCTTGGAGTTCGGAGTGCATCCAGCCTCGTGAAGACAATTGAGTAGCTACTTCAATCGAGTAGCAACCAGTGGCGGCATTATCGGTGTAAAAATATTATAAGTACCTACACTACACTACGCTAAACTTCGTGACTTGACAAGGACTCGAGGCGACTTGGACACAAGAGTCCACCATACCACCTACACCACTGAGATTAGTTAGATGGGTTTGTTAAAGCTCCCCCTTTTTGAAATCCCACCACACGCCTCTGGTTTATGTCTTATGTTTCTGGAAAATGTTTCATTCCCATATTTCTCAAGTGTGGGTACTTGGTGGCCTGGATGCTGGATTCAAAATGGACGACCTAGATCTTTGGCTGGATAGAATGAGGACAGTGAGGAGGAAAGCTGTACTGGCCTGTGATCACTGATCTCCAGTAACATTCTAGACAGGATTAATCAGAAAAGATCCCATACGTAGGGAGCCTTGACCTATGGATGGTTCTTTTCTGCTTTTTTTTTTAAGAGGTTTGACAGAGGGAACTGTAACTGCTATGGTCTTATCGTCCCGAAATCGAAGAGAGAAGGAAGACAGGATAGGAGAAGGGCCGTTCCGAGAACGAACATTATCCCATCAGGATAAAATCCGCCCCGGGCGGGAATCGAACCCGCGGCCTAGCGTTTACAAGGCAGACGCGAAAGAGAGAGAGAGAGAGGGAATGAGAAAGTGGCAGAGATAATAAGGAAATAGTCCAAGATATGTTATAAGAAAGAAAGAGAGAGAGAGAGAGAAGGAACGAGGAAGAAAGAGAGAGAGAGAAATAAGAGCACAATTTTATCCCAGTTCCTTGTGCTTAAAGTAGGTATGCAATACGAGTATCATTTGACTCTACTCTTTGTTTAGTGTTGCTTTATATTTCTCATTCCTCCTCGTGTTTTTCTCCCATTCTTTATAAGTTTATATCACAGTGGCGCATAATGCTGGAGGTCCCAGGTTCGATTCCGGGCGGGGTCGAAGTTTTTTAGGCTCCGTGCTTGGAGTTCAGGGTGCACTCAGCCTGGTGAAGACAATTGCCTAGCTACTTCAATCGAGTAGCAATCAGTGGCGGCATTACCGGTGTAAAAATATTATAAGTACCTACACTACGCTAAACTTCATGACTTGACAAGGACTCGAAGCGACTTAGACTCCAGAGTCCACCATACCAACTACACCACTGAGATTAGTTAGATGGGTTTATTACTCGTACAGCTCCCCCTTTTTGAAATCCCACCACACGCCTCTGGTTTATGTCTTATGTTTCTGGAAAATGTTTCATTCCCATATTTCTCAAGTGGGAGAAAGGATACGCACGAGATAAAGCAAAGGAGAAGATATAAAAGGGAGGAAAATAGGAAAGGAACAAAAAAGGGGAGAATAGTCTTCAAGAAGAAGGGAAAAAGGAAAATTCAGGAACAAGAGGGGCGGAACAATATGAGCAAGAAGGGCGGAACAATAAGAGCAAGAAGGGCGAAACAATAGGAACAAGAAGGGAACAAAACAGGAACAAACCGGGAGTCAACGGGAACCAGGCTTTCGTTTTTATTTTCCGTCGTGAAAATCGTGACATAATTTTCCCCCAGCGGCTTTTCCGAAAATAATAATCTCGATACGAAATCATATCACAACATGTTTCGTAACTTTGTCACGCGATCATCTCATGCAAAATGCGAACCGACAGAGAATGATGTAGATTTGTGGGTACTTGGTGGCCTGGATGCTGGATTCAAAATGGACGACCTAGATCTTTCCTTTGGCTGGATAGAATGAGGACAGTGAGGAGGAAAGCTGTACCGGCCTGTGATCACTGATCTCCAGTAACATTCTAGACAGCATTAAGATCCCATCCGTAGAGAGCCTTGACCAATGGCTGGTTCTTTTCTGCTTAAAATGCTGTCCGCCAGCCTAGTTAGCTTAGTTGGTAGTGCGTCTGCCTTGTAAGCGCTAGGCCGCGGGTTCGATTCCCGCCCGGGGCGGATTTCACACACAACGTCACTGAAACCGTACACTGCCTTAACAACATAGAGTCACCTCTTGACCTCGTCGACGTCGACTACGTGTGGACATACCTTTAGAAGTTGGGAATCCTTCGGCTTTTTCGTTTCTCCTAGTCTGATTGCATCCATCACTCCGTTAGCTTTTCCCTTGCCAGAGGCTTAACAACTCAAGAAAACCAGCTGTCTATCACAAGCATAAGTCTATGATAAGCACAAGTATAAGCATAAGTCTATGATAAGCACAAGTATAAGCATAAGTCTATGATAAGCACAAGTATAAGTCTATGATAAGCACAAGTATAAGTCTATGATAAGCACAAGTATAATCATAAGTCTATGATAAGCACAAGTATAAGCATAAGTCTATGATAAGCACAAGTATAAGCATAAGTCTATGATAAGCACAAGTATAATCATAAGTCTATGATAAGCACAAGTATAAGTCTATGATAAGCACAAGTATAAGCATACGTCTATGATAAGCATAAATATAAGCATGAGAGCACTCACACGACACGTACTTAACGCCACATCTCATCATGTAATATTTCTCTCATTCCTCCTCGTGTTTTTCTCCCATTCTTTATAAGTTTATATCAGTGGCGTGTAATGCCGGAGGTCCCGGGTTCGATTCCCAGCGGGGTCAAAAAAAAAAAATCCTCTCCATGCTTGGTGTTTGATGTGCATTTCGGCCCTGTGCTTGGAGTTCCGTGGTGCACTCAGCCTGGTGAAGACTAGCCACTTTAATCGAGTAGCAACCAGTGGCGTCATTACCGGTCTAAAAAGTTTATGCACTACGCTAAACTTTATGACTTGACCTAGACTCGACCAACCTCCAGGGTCCACCAGACCAACCACCACACCACTGAGGTTGGTCATATGGGTTTATAGCCTCCCCTTTTTATTACTTTCCTTATCCTATAGGAAGGAAAGTAATGTAATCGGGTCAAATTTTCGATGGTCAGTTTTTAGTGCCAAAACACATAGAGTTCCAAGGGTTTTCGGCATTTTCAATAAACTGTTCGTGAGTTATGGTGAAACAAACACATCAGTTAAATAAATATGCAAACTAATTGGCACCAGTTAAATAAATATGCAAACTTATTGGCACATGTCTGTCATTTATTTAGAACTCTCTTCCTTCATTCAGCAATCCCAAGTGAACAATTGGCACCAGTTAAATAAATATGCAAACTTATTGGCAACACACCAGTTAAATAAATATGCAAACTTATTGGCACATGTCTGTCATTTATTTAGAACTCTCTTCCTTCATTCAGCAATCCCAAGTGAACCACTTTACCTCCTGAAAAGAAAAGGAAGGAACCAAAGGAAACATTTGAAAAAATGACAGACATGTGAAAAATCATCATCATAAAATGAGAGAAAGGATTTGAAAAGAAAAGGAAAGAACCAAAGGAAACATTTGAAAAAATGACAGACATGTGAAAAATCATCATCATAAAATGAGAAAGGATACGCAAGATATAAAGCAAAGGAGAAGATATAAAAGGGAGGAAAATAGGAAAGGAACAAAAAAGGGAGAATAGTCTTCAAGAAGAAGAAGGGAAAAAGGAAAATTTAGGAACAAGAGGGGCGGAACAATAAGAGCAAGAAGGGCGAAACAATAGGAACAAGAAGGCAGAACAATAGGAACAAGAAGGGAACAAAACAGGAACAAACCGGGAGTTAACGGGAACCAGGCTTTCGTTTTTATTTTCCGTCGTGAAAATCGTGACATAATTTTCCCCTAGCGGCTTTTCCGAAAATAATAATCTCGATGCGAAATCATATCACAACATGTTTCGTAACTTTGTCACGCGATCATCTCATGCAAAATGCGAACCGACAGAGAATGATGTAGATTTGTGGATCAGACCAGAGTCCTGAAAGCGCTTCACTTTTTGCATTTTGCAGATGTTGTTAACTTTTGACGTCACAGATACATTATAATTTCCTCCTATTACTCCAAAAAGTTCTTCCTGCCAGCCTAGTTAGCTTGGAGTTGGAGGGTATCGCATCTTATAAGTTCTAGGTCATGGGTTCGATTCCCACCCGGGGCAAGCTTCATCCAAAACAGATAGGTAATGTTCATTCTCGGAGCGGCTGGCTTTCTCCTATTAGTAATCCTTCTCTCTTCAATTTCGGGACAATAAGACTTCAGTAGTTACAGTTCCCTCTTTCAAACTTTTTTTTTTTTTAACACGTCACGTCATATAGGTAGTCAAAACTTTTGTGAAGTGCGAAATTATTGTGAAAAGTTCATTTCTGAAACCTTGGACACTTCAAGTAGGATTTTCTTTCTACACGGATTCTCTGAAGCAACTTTATTTGAAACAAGTTTGGTATGAACCCAGCCCCGTCCACATTACGGAAAATTTTCGCACTCATTAAACATTGAAAGTCTTTTGAATGGAAATCACAGCCGTCTTCTCGACTTCTCGTCACTCCCCGAAGTTTTTGACGTCCGACCCACGATCCCTTCTCAATTTGGCACGCTACTCAATCTGACAGTTCCATTACACAAATGACCGGCCATCCATTTTGGAAAAACCTGCGACCTGAGGGACGACCTTAACCCCACCTTAGCCTATGTGTTCCTGGACCCCAACCCACCTTGGTCAAGTGTCCCCCCTCCCCTAGGCTTTATACATGGATGATTTCCCCAGAGACCTCTCGTATGTGTTCCTGGACCCCAACCCACCTTGGTCAAGTGTCCCCCCTCCCCTAGGCTTTATACATGGATGATTTCCCCAGAGACCTCTCGTGCAGGGGAGGGTCAAGGGAGGGAAAATTGGGAGAGATGGGAAAGGGAAAAAAGAATCACACAGGAAGAAGGAGTAGGGAGAAAAAACGATGATGAGGGAAAGATAAAAAAAAATCCCTCTTTTCTTCGCCCCCGTTCTTTACAAAGAATTTCACAATGTCGCACCAATTTTGAGAGGAAAGGAACAAAAAAGGGGAGAATAGTCTTCAAGAAGAAGGGAAAAAGGAAAATTTAGGAACAAGAGGGGCGGAACAATAAGAGCAAGAAGGGCGGAACAATAGGAACAAAACAGGAACAAACCGGGAGTTAACGGGAACCAGGCTTTCGTTTTTATTTTCCGTCGTGAAAATCGTGACATAATTTTCCCCTAGCGGCTTTTCCGAAAATAATAATCTCGATACCAAATCATATCACAACATGTTTCGTTTGTCACGCGATCATCTCATGCAAAATGCGAAACAACAGAGAATGATGTAGATTTGTGGATCAGACCAGAGTCCTGAAAGCGCTTCGCACTTTGCATTTTGCAGATGCTGTTAACTTTTGACGTCACAGTTACATTATAATTTCCTCCTATCACTTCAAAAAGTTTTTCCTGCCAGCCTAGTTAGCTTGGAGTTGGAGGGTATCCCATCTTATAAGTGCCAGGTCATGGGTTCGATTCCCACCCGGGGCAAGCTTCATCCAAAACCACTTTGCATTTTACAGATGTTGTTAACTTTTGACGTCACAGTTACATTATAATTTCCTCCTTCCTAAAAGTTCTTCCTGCCAGGCTAGTTAGCTTGGAGTTGGAGGGTATCCCATCTTATAAGTGCCAGGTCATGGGTTCGATTCCCACCCGGGGCAAGCTTCATCCAAAACAGATAGGTAATGTTCATTCTCGGAACGGCTGGCTTTCTCCTATCAGTAATCCTTCTCTCTTCAATTTCGGGACAATAAAACCTCAGTAGTTTACAGTTCTCTCTTTCAAACTTTTTTTTTTTTTTTAACACGTCACGTCATAGTCAAAACTTTTGTGAAGTGCGAAATTATTGTGAAAAGTTCATTTCTGAAACCGTGGACACTTCAAGTATAGGGTTTTCTACCTACACCTACACGGATTCTCTGAAGCAAGTTTATTTGAAACAAGTTTGGTATGAACCCAGCCCCGTCCAAATTACTGAAATTTTTCGCACTCATTAAACATTTAAAGTCTCTTGAATGGAAATAACAGCCGTCTTCTCGTCACTCCCCGAAGTTTTTGACGTCCGACCCACGATCCCTTCTCAATTTGGCACGCTACTCAATCTGACAGTTCCATTACACAATAAAATGCTCCCTCAAGTGACACTCAAGTCAAGTGGAAGATCGTAAAATCCTTCTTCTTCTCCTCCTCTTTCTTTTCTTCTTCCTTTTCCTCTTATACTTCTCCTTCTCCATATCATCCTTTCCCTTGTCCTCCTCCTTCTTTACTTCCTGTTACTACTTCCTTTGCTCTATTCTCCTCCTCCTTCTCCTCATCCTCTATCTCCTTTTCCTCATTCTTCTATTTTTCCTCCTCTTCCTTCTTCTTCTTCTTCTTCTTCTTCTCCTCCTCCTCCTCCTCCTCCTCCTCCTCTTACTCCTCCCCCCTTCTTTCCTGTTTAATTATTTCCCACTGACGTTATCTGGGGGAACACACCCATATAACAAACGCATACATACATGAACCAGCATTCACTCAAACCCCGTATACAGGGTGTTTAAAAATTTGGATAACACTCGAATTTTTACTCCGAAACAGTTTGGACTGAAGAGAAAAGAGGAACTTTTAGCCTAAACAGATAAGGTTCGTTCTCGGAACGGCTGTCTTACCCTGTCCTCTTTCTTTCTCCTATTTCGGGACGTTTGTTGCTTCAGGTCCGTCCCTCTTAAAAAAAAAATCTGTATTTTTTAAAGTCTATTTGTGTTTTGAAGGTCTTTTGGTCTAGTTCTAGTTTCATAGGTTCAGAGGATTCCCCCTGACCAGTGCCAATGGTGCGACGGAATCAAGTAAATTTTGATTCGTTCTTGTTTTTGATCCCCAGCTGTTGGCAGATTATGGCTTCGCAGGTTGTTGTCGTGCTGTTGAACAATTCTAGAACACCCTGTACATAGACAACCATAAACTTTCGCATGAGAATGATTAAGAAGACCATTATATCGTTTGAAAGTTTTATTACCAGACCACTTTTCCGTCTCTTTCTCTCCCTCTCTCTCCTTCCCATTTATCTAGGTATCTCTCTATCCCTTTTCTTGTTCTATCTATCTATCTATCTCTCTCGCTCGTATTACAATAGACATGCATACTCAAAATTTGATATGTTTATTAGGATTTTAAGTCTCGAAAGTTTGAGAGACAAGTGAAGTTTTTAAAATGAGCTGCATTGAGGGAAGGTTTGTTTTCTTTTCCTCTTCCTCTCTCTGTCTCTAGATTTATTTCAGCTCAATCCTTCCCTCCCTCCCTTTTACTATCCTCTCTCTCTCTCTCCCTCCCATTCTCTTTCTCTGTCTCATTTTCCCAGGAACCCACATAAATTAAACCCCTATAATAATGTTGTTACTGTATCATACAATTCATACACGATGTATACTGCCCCTTCCATTTCCCCTCTCTTCTTTTTACTTCCCCTACTTCTCATTCTTTTCCTCCCCCACTTCCTCTCCTTCTTTCCTTTCTCCTATTTTCCTTTCCATTTCCCTCCTCTCTTTCGTTATTTCCTCTTTCCCTTTCTCTTCTTTTCCTCCTCCTTCTTCCCCTATTTCTCCTCCTCTACTTCCCTTCTTTCTTCTTTTCCTTCGGTTCTTCTCCCTCTCATTCTGGTTTCCCCTTTCAATTTATTGCTCCTCCTTCTCCTCTTCCTTTTTCTTTACCTTCTCCTCCCTTTCTATTTCCCTCCCCTCTTCTTTCCCTTCCCTCTTCTTTCACTTTCCTTCTCTTCCTTTTTTGTTCTTCTTCCTCTTTTCCTCCTCTTTCACATATCCTCCCGCTTCTCCTTTTACCTCCTCTTCCTCCTCCTGCTTTGCTTCCCATCCTCTTTCTCTCTCCTCTTTTTCCCCTCCCTCGAATGTCCCTCAGAAATCATATTTATTTTGCTGTCTAGCCTCTCCCCCTCTCTCTCTCCCATATCTTTCCCTTTATGTTTACATAAAATGAAATTTTGAATCAAAACAGAGAACATGTCATCGTAATGTATCCCTCTCACTCCGCGAGTCCTTGTTTGGGGGCTAACACCTAAAGTTGTGACTTTGGGACTACATACATAGGTACCTATAGGCTACAGGGAACGCCCGAATTAGTTGTGGCATGCTAAGAGCATAACACAAAATGTGGAATAATACCATCAGGAATTCTTGAAATTTGTGACATCTCAAATCGAAATCATAATTTGGACTGCTTCAAACAGAAAAGAACCATCCATAAGGCAATGGGGCTCAACCACTTTTTTTTTTCTTCGCTGATAAAGGAAGTTCGAAACACGCTGATTTCAATAGAAATGCTTAAAATTTCATTTGAGGCTTCCTAAGAGGAGAAATCTTCGTTTGAAATTTTCGAATTTTGAAACGCACAAAATTTTCGCGGGCAGCCATTTTTTCGTGATGACGTCAGTTCATGCCAGGTCGTAAACCATGGCTGCTTCAACGTTATTTTTTTGCGACCTTTGAGGGGGATTTAGGGACCGTTTGGATGTTTTTGAGTGCGCCAATGCACTTTTTGGGTACTTTTACATCGGAATAGGACTCTACCTCGAAAAAAATTGTCATTTGGTTGAGCCCCTATAATTTTCGCGGGCAGCCATTTTTTCGTGATGACGTCAGTTCATGCCAGGTCGTAAACCATGGCTGCTTCAACGTTATTTTTTTGCGACCTTTCAGCGACATTTTAGGGGATTTAGGGACCGTTTTGAATGTTTTTGAGTGCGCCAATGCACTTTTTGGGTACTTTTACATCGGAATAGGACTCTACCTCGAAAAAAATTGTCATTTGGTTGAGCCCCATTGAATCCAAAATAGGTCAGAGTTGGTTTGATTTACTTCTCAGAGAGGGTTTCACCAAACTAATTTTTATCCTGTAACAACCCTAATAAACCTATACAATTCAAATAGAATTTATCAGGCTATTAGCTAACAGGCTTTCTAGGGACTGGAAAAATATTGGTGAAATCTACCCTTAGCCATTCATATGGATCATATGGAACAATAAAGAGGTGCTCTATTAAACTGTTGGTATAATGGAACAACTTGTTCTAAGTTGAGAGTCTAAATAAAGTGCTACTTATACTTATATGGATCTCAACTTACCAATGTAGTATGCAAAATATTGTACTAATGTAAATAGTGTAAGTACATAAACATAACAGACGTATTATTTATCAATACAGAAACAGCAACAGCAACGATATAGGGTTCGTCCGATTTTGATGAAAGCATGTCTAGGATGAGGTACATAAAGAAAAATGGACTTTTTGGACTTTTTTTTCCAACTGTACTTTTGGTAACTACTTTGTAAATTAGTATAAAACCTCTATGAAACACTGGCGCCATTGTTATTTTGAACTTTTGAATTACTCTGGCTAGCAAGCCATTACCTAATTATCTATGTCAGTAGGTTAGGTTTAGTTGATCGAATAGGAAAGATGAAGCATTTATTTACCTACGTACCCAAAGTTAGGTTGGTTAGTGTGGTTACCTACATAAAAGAAAGTAGTATCTACACATTTATGTAACTGTTCTAATTGAAATTAATATCACTTAGTAGGTACCAATAACCTGTACAATTGAAATAAAATTAATGTAATTTAATGTAATAAAATTAATGTAATGAACATAATTTTTATTACCCTTACTAATTCATGTTCTCATTCCACCATTACATTGTCTCCCACCACTAACACCACAAAGTAGGATGGTAGCGCACATTCCCCCTCTTCATTGTAAAATTTGTAGAACATAAATTTATTTAAAAGCTTGCTTTTTTTCCTCCTTCTTTTTCCCCCTCCTTCGTCTTTTTCTGCGCCTTCTCCTTCTTCTCATGACTTCTGTGGTACCTAACAATATTTCATACTCAGTATATAAGTTGAGTGGTGTGCAAGTTGGAAATGGGATAGAATAGAATTTTACAACTGAAGTTCATGAGGTTACCTATACATAACATTGGATGGTTGGACCGATAATCTAGAGGGCTAGGGTTCGAGTACCAGTGGGGACATGAAAACGTAATATCGTCATATCCAGGTAAGTACTGACTCGACGATTTTTCTTATACATAACATTGGATGGTTGGACCGATAATCTAGAGGGCTAGGGTTCGAGTACCAGTAGGGACATGAAAACGTAATATCGTCATATCCAGGTAAGTACTGACCTACTGACTCGACGATTTTCCTTTAGGTTTGTTTGATTGTCTGTCTTTGTTTAAGGAGCCAAAGTCCTTAGCCAACATTGCGTTCTGTATCTACATAGTAGGAAAGTAATATAGGTATATTAGCCGATATCTTTGCTATAATTTAGGGAGATAGCGTTGTTTTGAGAAGACAGGGTCTCATAAATATTCAGCTTATGTGGTAATATGTATAGTACCTACCCATTAGGATAGTTTTGTATAGGTTTAAAGCTATGTGTTTTAAGATTTTAGTAGAGATATATAGGTACATAATTATGTTAGGTACTTTACAAGAAGGAGAGAGAGAGAGAGAGAGAGACGAGAGAGAGCTAGGTATATTGGAAAGTATGTAATAGGTGTTGTAGGCGGAAAAAAAAGCAAAACAAAACAAAGATGGAGGAAAGAAAGAGAGAAAGGGGGAGGTGGAGAGAGAGGCAATAGGCAATAGGTAATATTGTACAAAACAATACAGGTAATATTTGAAAGTGGGTAGAAAAGGATAAACAGGTAGACGGAGAACGAGAGGAAAAGAAAAGAGAAAGAGAGGGAAGAAAGATAAGAAGAAAGAGGGAGGGAAGAACAGACAAAGACAGAGAGTTCAAATAAAATAAACTGTGGAAATAAAATCTAAACTTGATTTGCTTTAGAAACTTCTCTAGGAGAGTCAATCTGTCAAGTAGCAACTTATTAGTATAGGTAAAAGAACAACGTCTTCACTTGACTAGTAAAGACAACGTCTAATAGCTTTAGAAGTTGGAAATCCTTCGGCTTTTTCGTTTCTCCTAGTCTGATTGCATCCATCACTCCGTTACCTTTTCCCTTGCCAGAGGCTTAACGACTCAAGAAAACCAGCTGTCTATCACCAGCATAAGTCTATGATAAGCACAAGTATAAGCATAAGTCTATGATAAGCACAAGTATAAGCATACGTCTATGATAAGCACAAGTATAAGCATACGTCTATGATAAGCACAAGCATAAGTCTATGATAAGCACAAGTATAAGCATAAGTCTATGATAAGCATAAATATTAAGCTTGAGAGCACTCACACGACACGTACTTAACGCCACATCTCATCATGTACAAGGTGGTTCCTATATTGGGTTTGTCAAAAGAAAAGCATATTTGAATGGTCGACGGGGAATACTAAGCCTTGTCGACACATAGTCGACGGCCCTCGCGTCGATCAACTCGATGATCGACAAGGTGAATCTATGTTGTCGAGGCAGTGTACGGGCCCCGCCAAGTCAAAAAATTCAAAACTCTTTTAAAAAGTAGGTACCTACCTACCTCTTTAACTTACCTATAGATTTTCAGTTCCAGAAAGCAGTAGGTATTTTATAATAAAGCTACATTAGTAAGCTGCCATCACTGTTCCCGAATCACCTACATAGGTATATCTAGGTAGGTATTTAGGTAGGTAGCTAGGTATGTACTACATAGCAGTGAGCAGTGATGGGCAAAAAAAAAATCATAATTATGATTATGATTATAATCACATACTCTGAAGATGTGAATAAACCACCTCACTTGGAAAAGGAGCCTTACGGGGCCCCGAACCCTGATAAGACTCAAAATTTAACAAGAAAACTTCATCTCAATATGTCGATCATTTTTGCAGAATTTCATCAAAGTTGGACAGCTATTGGTTAATAAGCCATCAGACAAATTGTACATTGTGCAGAATGCGAAATGGTCGAGTTTGAAATTAGAATTTTGTTCGTTCGTCTGTAAATTGCTCTGGTGTTCTTCTACTGAACTGATAAACCGTTGACCTGACCTAAATACCCACTGGAACATTTCTATGTCAAATGCATTATCCTTCCATATCCTTCATTCCTTCGATAAAAACTCGATTATCCCAGTTCGTACATAAATTATACTTACCCTATATAGGTACGTACTAGCTCTGTCTGCCTGGGGGGACTTTAAACGGGGTGTAGACCATCTTAGTTTGCCTAGGGTACTTTACACAGGGAGGATACCAGCCTCAAATTTCCCTTGCATGTCAGCCCAAAGCAATCAAACCGGGGCTGATTGGGAGGCTGACGACACACTCCGACTCCGTCTGCTAAACGCGGGAATAGGCGAAGAAGAGAAAAAGAAGAAGAAGAAAAAGAACTAGACGAAGAAGAAGAAAAAAAAAAGAAAAAGAAGAAGAAGAACTAGACGAAGAAAAAGAAAAAGAAGAAGATGACGACATGGACTAGTATCCAGACATGAAATTTTCTCTCGAGTTTCTTGCATAGCTTTCAGGGCTCTTAAGCTGAGTCCACACCACAACGTCACTGAAACCGTACACTGCCTTAACAACATAGATTCACCTCTTGACCTCGTTGACGTCGACTACGTGTGGACACAGCTTTAGTTAGAAGTTGGGAATCCTTCGGCTTTTTCGTTTCTCCTAGTCTGATTGCATCCATCACTCCGTTACCTTTTCCCTTGCCAGAGGCTTAACAACTCAAGAAAACCAGCTGTCTATCACCAGCATAAGTCTATGATAAGCACAAGTATAAGCATACGTCTATGATAAGCACAAGTATAAGCATAAGTCTATGATAAGCACAAGTATAAGCATAAGTCTATGATAAGCATAAATATAAGCATGAGAGCACTCACACGACACGTACTTAACGCCACATCTCATCATGTACAAGGTGGTTCCTATATTGGGTGATGATGTTCTGACAAAAGAAAAGCATATTTGAATGGTCGACGGGGAATACTAAGCTTTGTCGACACATAGTCGACGGCCCTCGCGTCGATCAACTCGATGATCGACAAGGTGAATCTATGTTGTCGAGGCAGTGTACGGTATCAGTCGACATCGACCGACGACAGTCGACTGTGTGTGGACAGCTAGACACAGCTTGTTCAATACTATGTTTAATAATTATTTTGTAACCTTTCACCGTCACCACCCTATTAATCACCAGTCACACTGTATCTTAACATGTAGGTACTTCTGGCATGTTCTTCCACTTCTCTCGCTCCCTCTCCCTCTCTCTTTCTCTCTCTCTCTCTCTCTCTCTCTCTCTCTCTCTCTCTCATTATTTGCTGTTCTCATCTCGTATATCTCAGACAGTCGGTGTTGTAAAATGCTAGATTAAAAATGTTGCAGATATAACATTGTATACTTACTATGTATGTATGTTATACTTACATACATATATAACTCCCTCTTGACTTTTACTTTACAAAGAAATGAAAAAAATATGAAGAATGATGCTGCTAGCAAGGATATTATTGCTGTTCTCATCTCATATATCTCAGACAGTCGGTGTTGTAAAATGCTAGATTAAAAATGTTGCAGATATAACATTGTATACTTACAATGTATGTATGTTATACCTACATACATATATAACTCCCTCTTGACTTTTACTTTACAAAGAAATGAAAAAAATATGAAGAATGATGCTGCTAGCAAGGATATTATTATTGTCGACTTTCTTCCTCCTTCTTCTCCTCCTCCTCCTCCTCCTCCTTCTTCTTCTTTTTTCCCCTCCTTAGTCTTTTTCTGCGCCTTCTCCTTCTTCTCATGACTTCTGTGGTTACAATATTTCATACTCAGTATATGTTGAGTGGTGTGCAAGTTGGAAATGGGATAGAATAGAATTTTACAATTGAAGTTCATGAGGTTACTTATACATAACATTGGATGGTTGGACCGACAATCTAGAGGGCTAGGGTTCGAGTACCAGTGGGGACATGAAAACGTAATATCGTCATATCCAGGTAAGTACTGACTCGACGATTTTTCTTTAGGTTTGTTTGATTGTCTTTGTTTAAGGAGCCAAAGTCCTTTACCAACATTGCGTTCTGTCGAAGAAAATTTCTTCTTCCTCATCCTCTTTTTCTTCTTCTTCTTCTTCTTCTTCTTCTTCTTCTTCTTCTTCTTCTTCTTCTTCCTCCTCCTCCTCCTCCCATATTGACGTTCACTTTTCTCAGCTAACATTGAGGTTAACAGTTAATGGCGTTGCTTTAACTACTCGCAATATTTTCACTACACCAGGGTCGGCCATGGGTACACTGGTACAGTCAGGGAGAGGCTCCACCCTAATTATTACTTGATTAGAATATAGTTACCTACTTGTCTGTGCCCTAAATCACCAAAGTATGGAAAAGTATTTACTACCTATTCCATATTTCGATATGATTCGTCCAAATTCAAAATTCTGCTTTTCCATTGGCTATTACACTTGTAAGATGCTTTTCCATACTTTGGTGATTTAGGGCCCTGGTAGGTAGATGGAGAAAAATTGATGGCAGTAAATCACAGTTACAGACAGGACGTTGAAGATTCTTACGTAGAAAATTTCATTGTATGTTACACATTGCATAATCAATTAATCATCAGGCATTCATAAAATTTCACTAAAAATCCGTCCCATTGAACTGTGTAATTTTCCCCCCTTTCATTCCTCCCCCGTAACTATTGGCCCTTATGATTTGTTACAATGGGTCTCTGAGGACTCTAGCCGATATCTTTGCTATAATTTAGGTACCTACCTACTTAGGAGATAGCGTTGTTTTGAGAAGACAAGGTCTCATAAATATTCAACTTAGGTATGTGGTAATGTATCGTACCTTCCCATTAAGATGGTTTTGTATAGGTTTAAAGCTATGTGTTTTAAGATTTTAGTAGAGATATATATGTAGGTACATAATTATGTTAGGTACTTTACAAGAAGGAGAGAGAGAGAGCTAAATTGGAAAGTACCTATGTAATAGGTGTTGTAGGCGGAAAAAAAAAAGCAAAACAAAACAAAGATGGAGGGAAGAAAGAGAGAAAGGGGGAGGTGGAGAGAGAGAGAGACAATAATATTTGAAAGTGGGTAGAAAAGGATAAACAGGTAGACGGAGAACGAGAGGAAAAGAAAAGAGAAAGAGAGGGAAGGAAGATAAGAAGAAAGAGGGAGGGAAGAACAGACAAAGACAGAGAGTTCAAATAAAATAAACTGTGGAAATAAAATCTAAACTTGATTTCTTCCAGTTAAAATCTAAACTGTCCCACATCAATCAAGAGAGAGAGAGAGAGAGAGAGAGAGAAATAAGGAGGAGAAGGGATGGGAAGAGAAAAGAGAGAGAGAGAAGGGAGGGGGAAAGGGGGAGAAATAGAAGATAGGAGAGGAAGAAGGCAAAGAAATGTTCTTTTCAACTAAATGGTTCGAAGTCACACGCCATTCTTTATATTTCCCAAAAATTACTTCTCTCTCCCTTTACCTACTTCCCTTCCTCTTCTTTTCTTTCTTTTGTCAATTTCTCAAAATTTTCTCCCTTTTTACACCTCACTCTTTTTCTCTTTGTTTGTTCTTTGTCCTGTTTCCCACTTTCTTTGTTCTTTTCTCCATTCGTTCTCCCCTTTTACACTTTACACGTTTTCTCTTAATTTTTATCCCTTTCTCTTTTTTCCCCAGATTTCTCCTCAAAGTAATGAAGAGGGAAGAGTAAAGAGATAAAACAAAATCGAGGGAGCCAAAAAAGGAAAAAAATTAAGGAAAGAATGAAGAAAAAAGAGGGAGAAAAGAGGAGCAAGGAGAAAGAGAACGAAAGGGGCTACCTCCTAAAAGGGAAAGAACAAAGAAATAAACGACAGAATACAGCAAGGAAGGAGAAAGAAGGAGGAGGAGGAAGGAGAAGGAGAAGAAGAAGGAGAAGAAGAAGGAGAAGGAGAAGGAGAAGGAGAAGAAGAAGAAGAAGGAGAAGAAGAAGGAGAAGAAGAAGAAGGAGAAGAAGAAGGAGAAGAAGAAGGAGAAGAGAGGAGGAGAGAAAGAAGGAGCCAAGAAAGAAGAAGACGAGAAGCAAGAGAGAAATGGAGAAAGAGCAGGAGGAGAGCAGGGAGCATATGAAAGTAACAAAATGCTCACCATCATACCAAAAGAAAAATGCACACGGAAACGAAAGAGGTTAATAATTTGTGGGCACAGGGGGTATGTGGGATACGTGACTCCCTCGTTTAGGGTGGTGATGAGAGACGGAGGTGTATAACTAGGAGAAGAGAGAGAGAGAAGGTAGAACTTTCACCGCATCACCGAAACATGAAAGAGAGTGAGAGAGAGAGAGAGAGAACAGAAATAGGGAGGTCAGGGAGAAGACAGAGAAAAATATCGAGTAAGAGAGAGAGAGAGAGAAAAGGAAAGAGAGATGAGGGTGGAGGGGGAGTGAGGGATATGTCATATTGATATCGGACGATTATCACTATTAGTCGATGCGTATATTTCGTATAGTTACTCGATATAAAAGGATAACAATATGAGAGGACGAGAATGAGAGGAGAAGTAATTCAGCGTAGCAGGAAGAGAGCATCATTGATAATCAGTCATCTAGCAGAAAGTAGAGGCGAAACGTGATCAGAATATATAAGGAAAGGAGGGAGAGAGAGAGGAAGGAAAGGTAACTAGAAATACAGAAAGGCGAGAGAGAGAGACGGGATAGAAAAGGCAAGGGGGACTGCAAGGGGGGAAAGAGACAGGAAGATGCTTTTGCACGCGCCATTCGTGATGTGTGACCGCTATAGGAGGGAGAGACGATATAGAGACATTCCGCGCGG
>NW_007379080.1:60341-69373 GCF_000475195.1 Diaphorina citri
TATCAATCATTTCATGTTAATAATAAATAATCCATTAACATTTAATTACTATATAGCTACACTACTCCCACGCCATGTCATTAATCCAATGCTACAGGATTTGTAGAATAAACTGTAGGTAGGTATTAGATGTCAACAATAATGAAATTAATGATTGTTGAATCATATTTATTTGAAGAACAGTAATATGATGAGAGGGGGGGATTTCAGCAATGAATGACAGAAAAACAAACAGACGGACAAACAAACAGACGAGCAGACAGACAAACAGAGATTAAATCAGATCTTTTTCTTCGCCTTTTCCCGTGTACAGACGGGGTCGGCTTTTTCGTCAGCCTCTCAATCAGCCCTAAATAGGGTGATTGCTTTGGGCTGACATTTGGTTTTGGCTACAGATTTCATTTGGTTTTGGCTACAAATTTCATTTGGTTTTGGCTACAGATTTCATTTGGTTTTGGCTACAGATTTCATTTGGTTTTGGCTACAAATTTCATTTGGTTTTGGCTACAAATTTTGCCCTTCGCACTCAACCTTTGCTTTTTCTCTAGCAAGGGAAAGACTTAATCAGATATTGGAGATTTTTTTTTACTGCCCAAAAAGGATTCCTTAAATAACTGAAGTTTCATCAACCTCAGTGGTGTAGGTAGTGGTTAGCACTTTGAATGCACCAGTTCCTGAAAGATCAGTGAGGTTAAGCAACTTTGCACGTGGCTGGTGACTATCGTCATACAACACTGTACGCAATACGCTACGCCCTCTAGAGGGGAGTTGGAGCAACAGGGATAATAAATAAGAAAGAGAAATGGAAGATAGGAGAGAGAGAGAGAGAGAGAGAGAAAGAGAGAGAGAGAGAGAGAGAGAGAGAGAGAGAGAGAGAGAGAGAGAGAGATTATCCTTCCTTCATTCCTTCGATATAAACTCGTTTATTGCAGTTTGTACAGAAATTACACTTACCCTATCTATATAGGTACGTACTAGCTCTGTCTGCCTGGGGGGACTTTAAACAGGGAGTAGACCATCTTAGTTTGGCTAGGGTACTTCAAACAGGGAGGATACCAGCCTCAAATTTCCCTTGCATGTCAGCCCAAAGCAATCAAACCGGGGCTGATTGGGAGGCTGACGACAAACTCCGACTCCGTCTGCTGAACGCGGGAATAGGCGAAGAAGAGAAGAAGAAGAAGAAGAAGAAGAACTAGACGAAGAAGAAGAAGAAAAAGAAGAAGACGGCGACATGGACTTAGTATCCAGACATGAAATTTTCTCTCGAGTTTCTTGCATAGCTTTCAGGGCTCTTAAGCTGAGTCCACACCACAACGTCACTGAAACCGTACACTGCTTTAACAACATAGATTCACCTCTTGACCTTGTCGACGTCGACTATGTGTGGACATAGCTTTAGAAACTTCTCTAGGAGAGTCAATCTGTCAAGTAGCAACATATTAGTATAGGTAAAAGAACAACGTCTTCACTTGACTAGTAAAGACGTTGTTCTTTTACCTATACTAATAGCTTTAGAAGTTGGGAATCCTTCGGCTTTTTCGTTTCTCCTAGTCTGATTGCATCCATCACTCCGCGTTACCTTTTCCCTTGCCAGAGGCTTAACAACTCAAGAAAACCAGCTGTCTATCACCAGCATAAGTCTATGATAAGCACAAGTATGAGCATACGTCTATGATAAGCACAAGTATGAGCATAAGTCTATGATAAGCACCAAGTATAAGCATACGTCTATGATAAGCATAAATATAAGCATGAGAGCACTCACACGACACGTACTTAACGCCACATCTCATCGTGTACAAGGTGGTTCCTATATTGGGTGATGAAGTTTTGCCAAAAGAAAAGCATATTTGAATGGTCGACGGGGAATACTATAAGCTTTGTCGACACATAGTCGACGACCATCGCGTCAATCAACTCGATGATCGACGAGGTGGTTGTCGAGGCAGTGTACGGTTTCAGTCGACATCGACCGACGACAGTTGACTATGTGTGGACAGGTAGACAAAGCTTGTTCAATACTATGTTTAATAATTATTTTGAAACCTTTCACCGTCACCACCCTATTAATCACCAGTCACACTGTATCTTAACATGTAGGTACTTCTGGCATGTTCTTCCACTTCTCTCGACAATGAGTGAATGGATCTTGTTCTTATAATATAAGATAAGATAAGATAGGGTGATCTATTCATAGGCAGGTACATACATACATACATATCAGGTATACATAGATTCAGGGTGTTAATGATTGATTCAGGGTGTTATTGTATTTGATGTCCCAGGAATCATGTGAACTACAGGGTGATTATAAATCATCATGTAAAGTAGCCTCCGTGGCCGAGAGGGTATCGGGTGTCACACCAGGGTTGTATGCTGGAGGTTCCGAGTTCGATTCTCATCGGGGTCGAAAGTTTTTCGGCTCTCTGCACTTAGCCTCGTGAGGACAATTGAGTAGCTACTTTAATCGAGTAGCAACCAGTGGCGGCATTACTAGGGTAAAGAGATTATTGAAATGTGAAAATAGATTTCAAAGGTAAGGAACTTACATAGTAATGCTGTAAAGAGAAAAGTTGTAAAAAACTTCTATTTTTCAGCAAATAATTAATATAAAAAATCGTAAGGAAAGTAGAAAACACAACTGTCTTTTTTTTAGGATGATAGGATGAATAATTTTTACGTATGAATGGAATGATATCAGTATTATCAATCATTTCATGTTAATAATAAATAATCCATTAACATTTAATTACTATAGCTACACTACTCCCACGCCATGTCATTAATCCAATGCTATAGGATTTGTAGAATAAACTGTAGGTATTAGATGTCAACAATAATAAAATTAGGTAATGATTGTTGAATCATATTTATTTGAAGAACAGTATGATGGGAGGGGGGGGGGGATTTTAGCAATGAATGACAGAAAAAAAAACAGACGAACAGACGGACAAACAAACAGACGAACAGACAGACAAACAAACAGACGAGCAGACAGACAAACAGAGACTAAATCAGATCTTTTTCTTCGCCTTTTCCCGTGTACAGACGGGGTCGGCTTTTTTGTCAGCCTCTCAATCAGCCCTAAATAGGGTGATTGCTTTGGGCTGACATTTGGTTTTGGCTACAGATTTCATTTGGTTTTGGCTACAAATTTCATTTGGTTTTGGCTACAAATTTTGCCCTTCGCACTCAACCTTTGCTTTTTCTCTAGCAAGGGAAAGACTTAATCAGATATTGGAGATTTTTTTTTACTGCCCAAAAAGGATTCCTTAAATAACTGAAGTTTCATCAACCTCAGTGGTGTAGGTAGTGGTTAGCACTTTGAATGCACCAGTTCCTGAAAGATCAGTGAGGTTAAGCAACTTTGCACGTGGCTGGTGACTATCGTCATACAACACTGTACGCAATACGCTACGCCCTCTAGAGGGGAGTTGGAGCAACAGGGATAATAAATAAGAAAGAGAAATGGAAGATAGGAGAGAGAGAGAGAGAGAGAGAGAGAAAGAGAGAGAGAGAGAGAGGGAGAAAGAGAGAGAGAGAGGGAGAAAGAGAGAGTGAGAGGGATATCTTTTTTATTGCAGATAAAAATGTTAATCTATGATCTCCGGGTAGTTTATTATTCCATCTCTCTCTCTCTCTCTATCTCTATCTCCCTCCCTCTATTTCTTTTTCTCTGTTGTTTTTTGCTCCTTGAAATGCTATTCTTTATTCTATCCTCACATTTCTTCAACTCTTGTTCTCTTCTTTCTTTCTCTCTCTCTCTCTCTCTCTCTCCTTCGCTCTCTCTCTCTCTCCTCTTTCTCTCGCTTTCTTTTCATTTGTAAGAACATGAGGCCGTTAAATGTTAGAATTATGAAGTGTCAGTGGGAAGAGAGAGAAAGAGAAAGAGGTAGATTTCTTTTAAAAAAATATTGTAAAGTAAGTTTACAATTCGTTTTATATATAGGTATATTTTGTTAAAATTTTGTTAAATCCATCTCTCCTAATCTGTTAAATCCATCCCCTAAAATTGTTAATTTTGTTAAAAAATAGGTAATAAAAATATGATCTATGTACTTGTACCCAAGCACGAGTAAGTATACAAGTAGAGTTCACTGTATCCTCTAAAAATTAATAGATTAAACACATCCACCAACTTATGAACTTACACATGTGTACCCCAATAATATCTCATCTTTGGTGCACTTCTTCCTAAGGAATTCAAGCATCTAGAAAAAGGCCTCCTCTGAATCCTTTGATCTCAGAACCGAGCCAAAACTTTTGCCATCCATCTCAAAAATTTCCAGGTAATGAAGCTTTCTCTCCCGCTGAGAGCTTTATTGAAATTTATTTTTCATTAAAAAATAATTCAAAAACCTTCCCAAAAAAGAAGAAGAAAAAAAAGGAAAAAATATGCGTACCTACCTACATACTTTGTATGAGAAAGGGAAAAAAAAATAAGAGGGAGAGAAATATACCGCAATAGGTAGGTATTCACGGTTCCCTTTTTTCTCAGAAAAGAAGGAGATAAAGAAGAGGAGGGAGAAGGAGAAGAAGAAGGAGGAGGAGAAAAAGAAAAACAAGAACAAGAAGAAGAAGGAGAAGAAGGAGGAGGAGAAAAAGAAAAACAAGAACAAGAAGAAGGAGAAGAAGAAGAAAAAGAAAAGTGGTTGGGTGGAAGAGCTCCTTCAGGAGAACCCTGCCACTAAAAACAAAAGCATAAAAGGAAAGTAAAAAAGAATGAGGAAGATGGAAGAAGGGAGGGGGAGAGGAAAAGCCTACTGAAAATACCCCGTAGCTCGTTAAGTATATAGGTAGGTAGGTGCTCTGGAAAATTTAAAATTAAAATATTGAATTAAAAATAAAAAAAGCCCCCTGATAATGAATTAGGTATCTAGGTACATAGAAAAATATATATGTACAGTATGTACGAGTAAGTACTGCATTCTACTAAAACGGATCTGTGAACCGGAGAACTCACTTAGAACAAGCTGGGCCCGTCCCTCCGGAAATTTTTTAGCCCGTAGTTTATTCGATCATGGTTAAAGAAAATCAGTACCTATACTTATGTACCTACCTAATTTGTTTAATATTCAGTTTATTATAATTATTGAATGATTTGATTTTACTTTCATGTAATGATTTACAATCAAGACTAGAGCCCGTTCTCCCTTTATTTCCAATATAATGTTTAAGTCACCCATCCATTTATTGGCCTTGCTCGGCGTAGCTTAAAAGGAGAAGAAGGAGGAGGAGAAAAAGAAAAACAAGAACAAGAAGAAGGAGAAGAAGAAGAAAAAGAAAAAAAAGAAAAACAAGAACAAGAAGAAGGAGAAGAAGAAGAAAAAGAAAAGTGGTTGGGTGGAAGAGCTCCTTCAGGAGAACCCTGCCACTAAAAACAAAAGCATAAAAGTATAAAGGGGGGCATAGAAAGAGAGGGGTGGGAGAAAATAAAGGAAAGGAGGGAGAGAGAGAGGAAGGAAGGCATAGAAGGAGGCGTAGCAGAGAGAGATATAAAGGGGGGCATAGAAAGAGAGGGGTGGGAGAAAATAAAGGAAAGGAGGGAGAGAGAGAGGAAGGAAGGCATAGAAAGAAAGGGAGAGAGAGAGAGGGAAAAAAGGAAGGGATGAATGAGGGAAAGAGACAGGAAATGTTTTCACGCGCACCATTGTGATGTGTACGCTATAGCCTCCTCACGCCCGAAAGTAAAAAGTGCTCTGTAGTGCTAGACAGCCGATGTGCACACGTGTGTACTTCAAGGCTGTATAGCTAGAAGGGTGGAGGAGAGCGAGAGAGGGGAAGGTAGAAGGAAGAGAGGGGAGGGAGGGGTAGTAATACGGAGGGAGAGAGATAGAGACAATGGTGGAGGAGAGCGAGAGAGGGGAAGGTAGAAGGAAGAGAGGGGAGGGAGGGGTAGTAATACTCGCGTTGTGGTATTTCCATTCATCACAAAAGGGGAGTATTAGTCTTTGAGGTCTATACATACATACATACATACATAGAATTAGATATAAATAATATAAATAGATACCTATGTATAGTATATACTGTACTGTTTGAAATAAATGGAGGATATATTTACCTAGAGTAAGTCCTACTGTATAACAATTTAATATATAGCTATGTACATACATGCATAGGTACATTATAATGCATAATATAGTAGGCACATTATGTTTGTATAATGTACTAGCTGAATTCCGTCGCTTCGCTCCGGAATCCCGCTAGTTCATCCCGAGGCATGGCCAAACTTGTAGAAAAGGCATGGCCGAACTTGTAGAAAATGACATAAATACGGTCGCGCTGCGCGCTCCCTATTAGCTGCATAGTCATCAAACTAAAAACATAAACGAAACTCAAAAAGTTGGTCGAGAGCGGAACATTTCTCTCCCGCAGTCTCTGCTTCCTATGTATTTCTTATGGAGATTTTAGCGATCAAAAATTGATCATATCTCAGGATCGGTTTACATTTTCGCAAAATCCTTTCTTATTGCACACCTAGACCATAAAAGGAATATTCCTACCAAATTTCAGCTTTCTAGGTGTTGTGGTTCTAGAGATAGAGCGATCAGTGTGTGAACTATGAAATGTGAAATGTGAATGAGTGAATGGATCTCGTTCTTATAATATAAGAATACAATATTTGTCCTATTTTTGAATGAGGACACCGAAAATACGTATACCTTACCTATAAATAGTAAATACCCATAGGTTATTATTTTTCTTATGTAACCCATATAATCACATAGAAATGGTGTATCAAAATGAGATACATAGGTAGATATTATGAAAATAAAATGTATCATTTGAGGTCTTTAGGTACAATACTGAAGATCCCCCATAAATACTTGAATATTCCCATGACCTACTTATGTGAATGATGAATACAGAGTTATTCTAGTGCTGTGTTCTCCATAGGTAAAAGATTACTACCTACCTATGTAGGTATTTCAAATTTCCTCACATTCTTATCCCACTTATTCTTTATTACCTAAGGTTGGTACCTGATTATGTAGGTACCTGCATATTTTCCCCTTACAATAATTTTGCCATTTTGCATGTTATGATTTCCAAGTTAGTATGTAATAGGTTCTAGGTAGGTACTTACAGTAGAACCTTGATTATTTCAACCTCCATTATTTCAACCCCAAAATCGGTTCAAAAACAGGGTATTTATTAACCATTTTCTTCTTTTGCATCTAAATTTTGCCCGTTTTCCATTGTTTTATATGGAATTTCAATTATTTCAACTTTCGATTATTTCAACTACGTACCCTCGGGTATAATTTCCAAGTTAGTAGGTATGTAGGTACTAGGTACTTACAGTAGAACCTCGATTATTTCAACCTTTATTATTTCAACCCCAAAATGAGTTCAAAAATAGGGTATTTATTAGGTAACCATTTTGTTCTTTTGTATCTAAATTTTGCCCGTTTTCCATTGTTTTATATGGGATTTCAATTATTTCAACTTTCGATTATTTCAACTACGTACCCTCGGCCCCAATTAGTTGAAATAATCGAGGTTCTACTGTACTAGGTAGATGGGTAGGTAGGTATGACCTTTGCTCCCTGACGTGACGAGGGAAATTTTTTGGTGAGTGGTAGATACAGATCTTTAAGGGTTACATACCTAACTACCTACATTTCCCTTTTACGATTTTCTTTTCGAGATTATTTTTTATTTTCAACATTCCTAATTTTCTACCATTTTTTCTTTGCTGTTATTCTTTAGCGTTTTAAGTAACAGGGTTCTTTTGAACAAGTTCTTCCATCGCCCAACCACTACCGGGTTCGTTTGCAGGTGAAGACCTGCTGCTAGCAAATGATGCGGCGATCCAAGTAGCAGAATATTGGAAGAGGAGTATCTGACACGGTCATTGGTATCTGACACGGTCATTGGTATCTGACACGGTCATTGGTATCTGACACGGTCATTGGTATCTGACACGGTCATTGGTCAAAGCGGACACGGAAAGTAAACTAAGTATACCACTAATCTTTTCTTCAAGAGTCTTTGACACTTTACTGTGAGATTTTTTACCAGAGAGATCTTGAATGCCCCCCCTCTTCTTCAAAATTAGAATAAAATATAAGTTATATCTCCCTTGCTTTGATCCTACATCAGTGTCCACTGTTAGGGTCAGCTCTCCTTGTTCGCAGGTGATAAACTCTTCTATTTTGGGTGTCAGCTTCTGATAGTCCACTTTCTTCCAGTCTTTTCTTCTGTTGCCGCCACCAGGTGTGCTTGGGCCTTCCTCTTGTATGTTTTCTTGGTAGATTTATACTTAGAGATTTATTGACTTATTTATACTTAGAGCTATAGAATAAAATACCTATAAGTTGACGAAAAAAAAAGGAGTAGGTAGCAGGTGTTTTTACTTTTTACAACTCACGCCAGTAAACGCGTTAATTTCTAACCAACACAACCCTTGTATTTTCGAACCCTACAGCGGACGTGTTAAATCTATACACAATACTCTCCAACTACATATATATATACAGTGGACGTGTTAACCTATAGCTACCTACTCTCCAACTATACAGTTGACGTGTTAAACCTATCTTGTCCGTTCCGATTACATCCATGCAGTGTTTTTATTTAATTCCATACCTATCTACTTTAAAAAATGAAATAAATACATTTTCGAAAATGGTGGAAATATTTCCATGTATTAAAGATTTTAAAAAACAAGAAGATAATTTTACATGGTGGATAAGACTCTTAGTCATCTCTCCCTTTCTTTATATGTTTCCTCTACCTCCCATTCTCTTCCCTCTCCTCCCTCTTCTCTCCCCTCTCTCCCTTTCATTATACGTTTGCTCTACCTCCCTTTCTCTCTTTCCCACACCTTTATCTGATTTCCTCTTCTCTTTTTCTTCCCTTGCATTACTGCTTTTCGCATTTTCCTTTCCCTCCTCTATACTTCCCCGTCTCGTTCTCTTCTCCTTCGCTGCTCTACCTCTCATCTTCCTCTCCTTTATTTCCTCTCTCACTTTTCTCTTCATCTCTCCTTCCTCCCCTTCCCTTGGTTGAGCGTGGGTGTATGC
>NW_007379081.1:0-54279 GCF_000475195.1 Diaphorina citri
AGAAGTTGAACTTAGAGGCTGGAAAGTAAATACAAGCGAGATAATGAGAAAGGAGGAGAAGAAGAAAACAAAGAAGAAAAAGAAGAACAATAACAAAAGGAAGAAGAAGAAGACGAAGAAGAAAAGGGAGAAGGAGGAGAAGATGGAAAAAAGGAAGTATATAAGAGGAGACAATGGAGAAGAAAGGCTCTTCCTCTAGTTTACCTCATACCTGGTATTTTCTGGTATTATCTCTCACCCATTTACTCTGCCACCACAAAATATTTCCAAGTCCTCTCCTTCTCCCTTTCCCACGCAACAATAACAAAAGGAAGAAGAAGAAGAAGAAGAAGACGAAGAAGAAAAGGGAGAAGGAGGAGAAGATGGAAAAAAGGAAGTATATAAGAGGAGACAATGGAGAAGAAAGGAAAATGGAGTGAGATGAAGAAGCATTTCATTATGATGATTATGAATATTACGATGCTCTTTGGGAAAATTGATGATGAATTATTCCATTTCTTGAATTACGTAGGTACCTAGATAACTAATTGCTATTCTATTTAAAAATTCATGATAGTACCTAGATATTTTCTTTTAGTTCTATAGAGCTCACTATCCCATTTCCCTTCCTCTCTCCCTCTCTTTCTCTTATTGTCTATCTCTTTCTCCTTGTCTCTCTTTCCCTCTCTGTCTCATATTTTTATAGGAAGTAGGAATCACCTCAATTTTGCGAACACAAAATTTCGCAGCCATCAATGGAGAGGTATCATTTTAAAGATTTATTAAAAATTAGACCATATTATTTATGTCCCAACATGATTAATCGATCATATATTGTAGATTTTTTTATTCTTAATATTTATTAGAGTGTGCCAACAATTATAAAATACAACTAGGTAAATAGAAGAAAAATAATAGGTACAAATACAGAATAATATCCAAAGAAAATTGTGGAACTGTAGTGAGATCGATTGATCGATGGCAAAGTTACGCGCATAAGGAAAATAAGCAGAAACTCTTGACTTGATGTATCTGACATTATAAAATACAACTAGGTAAATAGAAGAAAAATAATAGGTACAAATACAGAATAATATCCAAAGAAAACTGTGGAACTGTAGTGAGATCGATTGATCGATGGCAAAGTTACGCGCATAAGGAAAATAAGCAGAAACTCTTGACTTGATGTATCTGACGCCAGGGAAATTTGAAAGCAAAATAGGGAAATACCTAGTTATTGAATAGAGAATTAAGAGAGGAAAACAACTCCAAGATACCCAACATAGGTATCTTCAAATGTTACTTATTGAACTGTAGTGAAGATAGAAAAAGGTTCTTTGACACCTCCAAAGTTGAAATCAAGATTTCTCTAAAGCCTAGATACGTAATTTGTGTGGATATATCTTCTAATGGAGGCCTTCAAATAATTAAAAGGTCCTGTAAAGGGATCTAACACAGATATATAACATATCTACAGTAACTTTATGTCCTAATTTCATACGGATGTTGTTGAAACGTGCCGCTAAAGTGGACTTATATTTTGTGATAGCTGGTAGAGCATGGCAACTGGCATGGTATGCATCATATCGTAGCTACCTACCTAGCTCAGGGAGCGTCGCTTTATTGAAATGAAAAATCGATTTCGTTGTAGGAAATAAATTCTCTACCCTTGAACGACGCGAGATAAAATCGAGTTTAATTTAATGGGTAGCAGGTAGGCAGTGTGGGTACTATTAGGTTGGGTAAAGTGGGTCAGGTGAGAATCTACTATGGGCAAATAAAACATCAGGACGGTGTATTATTTCTCTACTCGTAATATGGGCTTTACTCATTATCTAAAGTAAAAACTAATATCTCTAAGGCATATTATTATGAGGATTATCTTATTATTTTCCTTTTGAAATGAATTGCCCGTGTAAATAACAATAGAATGCAGAATTTGCAGTATTTACAGTAGCACCTTCTAGCTTCTATGGTCAAATCCATCATTGATGTTTTTTATAGGGCGTATTGCATACTCAAATAATTTCACGGCATTCATACAAATTAGAACACTCGAGATGGTGACACATCCCATGAAAGAAGTGAAACAGACATCTCCACTATTTATTTTTGGTATACTACCTAGCGTATTGCATACTCAAATGATTTCACGGCCATGAAAGAAGTGAAACAGACATCTCCACTATTTATTTTTGGTATACTAGCGTATTGCATACTCAAATAATTTCACGGCATTCATACAAATTAGAACACGTGATGGTGATGCATATTATTATGTACCCCATAGTCATGTCAAATTGGAAAATAGAGAGAACACGTGATGGTGATGCATATTATTATGTACCCCATAGTCATGTCAAATTGGAAAATAGAGAAGCATTCACAAAACCTTTACCCCTAAGTTTGAAAAATCCTCACTCCTAACCTTCTGAACTAAACCTAAATGGAAAACATACGAATTGGTAAACTTTTTTTCTACTAGAAAAAATAGTTGGTGTCTACCATTGTTTCAGCAAACCATTCAGAAGAATATTCTTTTTTTCATAGGTGCTGTTTTATAATGTGCATATTATGTATTATGCATGTACGAGGTACATTTGTGCACACTACACGATTTTAAAGCCTGTATGGCGTAGTAAAAATTTATTGAGTGGAAGTAATTTTATGATGCCTCACGTTATGGTGAGGTACAGGGGTCTGATTAAATTGACACAGCAGAGTAATCATCTCTATTCAGAAGTAGGGGCAAATGCACAGAAGTACACCTACAGTATCCACATTCTCGACATTTATACGAGTATGTAATTATGCATAGGGAGAATTGATTGGACTAAAACAGCCCAGATTTTCGTCAAAGCCTTCGAAGGCCGTGAGACCATTATATCCCGGTAACGGACACACACATAAAAAATGGATAAAAACACGAAAATTGGAGTTGTGTCTACTGGTATCAAAGGGGCTCTCAAGGTAGGATATGTTTGGTGGGGATTGGTAACTTTTGGTTGGAACATTTATACGAGTATGTAATTATGTATAGGGAGAATTGATTGGACTAAAACAGCCCAGATTTTCGTCAAAGCCTTCGAAGGCCGTGAGACCATTATATCACGGTAACGGACACACACATAAAAAATGGATAGAAACACGAAAATTGGAGTTGTGTCTACTGGTATCAAAGGGGCTCTCAAGGTAGGATATGTTTGGTGGGGATTGGTAACTCATTATGCATGTACGAGGTACATTTATGCACACTACACGATTTTAAAGCCTGTATGGCGTAGTAAAAATTTATTGAGTGGAAGTAATTTTATGATGCCTCACGTTATGGTGAGGTACAGGGGTCTGATTAAATTGACACAGCAGAGTAATCATCTCTATTCAGAAGTAGGGGCAAATGCACAGAAGTACACCTACAGTATCCACATTCTCTACATTTATACGAGTAGGTATTTATGGAGAATTGATTGGACTAAAACAGCCCAGATTTTCGTCAAAGCCTTCGAAGGCCGTGAAACCATTATATCCCGGTAGCGGACACACACATCAAGAATGGATAGAAACACGAAAATTGGAGTTGTGTCTACTGGTATCAAAGGGGCTCTCAAGGTAGGATATGTTTGGTGGGGATTGGTAACTTTTGGTTGGTTGTAAGATTTGCTTCCAATACAGACATGCAGGAAAGACTTCATCCTCTGATCCTCTCTACTAGGTACTCACCCACAGTTTAAAAATCAACTCGCCACCAAGAAAGTCCTGATATCTGAAGTAAGTATAGTCCTCCAAAATACCTTCAGGGGGGAATAAAATCTCTCCAATAATCCTTTAAGGTTCTGAGGGCCGCTCTCAGGTTGAAAAGCCCTGATGTAAAATCCCAATTACATTAACATAAGTCATAAATAGACCTACTATCTCGCATAACCAGTATAGTCCTGAGATTCCTGAGCCAAAAACACGTCACTGAATAAAATTTCAGGACTTTAAAACCCCTCTGATGAGTGATGAATGATGATACACCACTGGCAAGAACAATATAATTAAAGGAAATGAATTCAAGAAATTCAATTACAATAATGTAAATTATATCCAATAGAACATAACCTAATGTACATAATACATAATTCATGTCTATGTATGTATATTTATTTAGCTTTGTATACTGGGAAGGGCTTTGTGAGGTTTTGTACCTAACTGTGGTTACAAGTTACGAGCGAGAACGATGACGTAACTTGTAACTCGTTTGTTCATTTTCACCTCTCCCCTACTTTCTCCTAATTCCCCCACTGTCCCTTGCATCCTCTTCTTTTCAGCTCTTTCTCCTACTCATCCACTTTCATGTAAATCTCTTCTTTCCTCCTCTCCTCTGCATCTCCCCTTCCCCCTACATCTCCTCTTCCCTTAACGTCCCTCCCCATACCTTTCCTATCTTCATTAACTCTTTTCCCTCCCCTACTCTGTGTTTATTCCTCCTCCTCCTCCTCCTCCTCCTCTAGTTTACCTCATCTCTGGTATTTTCTGGTATTACCTCTCACCCATTTACTCTGCCACCACAAAATATTTCCAAGTCCTCTCCTTCTCCCTTTCCCACGCAAAATTTCCTGATTGAAAAGTTCCTAATCTATTGCTAAACTTAGAAGTTAAAGTTAAGGAGTTTTTCCGACCCACTTTTTCAGGAGCTTTGTGGGTGCCTCTTATTAGCTTAGGACCACAATTGGTTTAACTCTTGTATTAATAAATCTGATTGGTTTATTTCAATATTTTTAGAAAAAAAAAAAATCAGATTGCTCAATCCAAGAGTTAAACTCTAACCAAGTTTAATCAATTTTGATTATGGTCCTAGCCATTAGAGGCACTAATAAAGCTCCTAAAAAAGTTCAACTTAAACCAAGTTTAAACTAAAATTTGTGGTTCTGTGTACGTTTTTGTGAACCAGCTCTACAGGAAAGACACTACTGACTAATATTTGGGTACCACTACGGGCCCACCATTCCAGGAAATAACTCACCACGTCAGTGTGAGCCAGCTCTACAGGAAAGACACTACTGACTAATATTTGGGTACCACTACGGGCCCACCATTCCAGGAAATAACTCACCACGTCAATAATGTACGTTTGTGTGAACCAGCTCTACAGGAAAGACACTACTGACTAATATTTGGGTACCACTACGGGCCCACCATTCCAGGAAATAACTCACCACGTCAATAATTTGCATGAGCGTGAGTCCAAAACTCAATTGAAGGGGATCCGACTCGTTGGCTACCGGTCTCTCTAGAGTGTTGTATGTGTCGAGGAGATTGGCAAGAAGACGTTTTTCGTGAGGGCCTTGAAAAGATTCTGGAAAACGAGCCAGAAAAGAAGAAGAAACAAAATTAGTTATAATTTATAAGTACAGACTCAGAATTGAGGATTTAAAAAACCCAGGATTAAGAATTCCTAATAATAACTACCTACATTTTCGATCATAAAAAAAACGTTACCTATGTTTCTAGGAAAATATAAAAAAATAAGGCACAAAATTGCTTCACGATGTGAGTATATTGCTCTTGCTCAAAACACAGGACAGGGGGAAGTAGAAAGGACAGTAACGAAAAGAACAAAAATTAGTAATAATTTATAAGTACAGACTCAGAATTGAGGATTTAAAAAACCCAGGATTAAGAATTCCTAATAATACCTACCTACATTTTCGATCATAAAAAAAAACTTTACCTACCTATGTTTCTAGGAAAATATAAAAAATAAGGCACAAAATTGCTTCACGATGTGAGTATATTGCTCTTGCTCAAAACACAGGACAGGGGGAAGTAGAAAGGACAGTAACTAATTAAATTAATTCGGCCTAATTGGAAACAATTAAATATCAATTAGGCATTTTATTTATTTTTAATTAGATATTTTTCGTGTGCTTAGCAAAATTGCCCAAACAAGTAGGACCTCTCTTTTACTCCCTCCTCACTATGGGTTATTTCCAAATTATATCCCTTCCCTGATTCCCTCAAACTCCGCTCTAATACAGGTACATACACAAACTACATAGAATTTACATACGTAAAGCCCGACTCTCCTACCCAAATTGTATTACTTCCAAATAACATTGTGTAAAAAAGAGGCTTTTCAACCTTCCCCACACAAATCAACCCCAAACGAGGAACTCCGCTCTAATACAGGTACATGGTACATACACAAACTACATAGAATTTACATACGTAAAGCCCGACTGTCCTACCCAAATTGTATTACTTCCAAATAACATTGTGTAAAAAAGAGGCTTTTCAACCTTCCCCACACAAATCAACCCCAAACGAGGACCTCCGCTCTAATACAGGTACATACACAAACTACATAGAATTTACATACGTAAAGCCCGACTGTCCTACCCAAATTGTATTACCTCCAAATAACAGTGTGTTAAATAGAGGTTTTTCAACCTTCCCCACACAAATCAACCCCAAACGAGGATAGATTTTCACAAGAACGCCCAAAATACCTTCAGGGGGGAATAAAATCTCTCCAATAATCCTTTAGGGTTCAGAGGGCCGCTCTCAGGTTGAAAAGCCCTGATGTGAAATCCCAATTACATTAACAAAAGTCATAAATAGACCTACTATCTCGCATAACCTAATGTCTATGTATGTATATTTATTTAGCTTTGTATACTGGGAAGGGCTTTATGAGGTTTTGTACCTAACTGTGGTTACAAGTTACGAGCGAGAACGATGACGTAACTTGTAACTCGTTGGTTCGCATAACCTAATGTACATAATACATAATTCATGTCTATGTATGTATATTTATTTAGCTTTGTATACTGGGGAAGGGCTTTATGAGGTTTTGTACCTAACTGTGGTTACAAGTTACGAGCGAGAACGATGACGTAACTTGTAACTCGTTGGTTCATTAACTGGGAAGGGCTTTATGAGGTTTTGTACCTAACTGTGGTTACAAGTTACGAGCGAGAACGATGACGTAACTTGTAACTCGTTGGTTCATTTTCACCTCTCCCCTACTTTCTCCCAATTCCCCCACTGTCCCTTGCATCCTCTTCTTTTCAGCTCTTTCTCCTACTCATCCACTTTCATGTAAATCTCTTCTTTCCTCCTCTCCTCTGCATCTCCCCTTCCCCCTACATCTCCTCTTCCCTTAACGTCCCTCCCCATACCTTTCCTATCTTCGTTAACTCTTTTCCCTCCCCTACTCTGTGTTTATTCCTCCTCCTCCTCCTCCTCCTCCTCTAGTTTACCTCATCTCTGGTATTTTCTGGTATTACCTCTCACCCATTTACTCTGCCACCACAAAATATTTCCAAGTCCTCTCCTTCTCCCTTTCCCACGCAAAATTTCCTGTACCCATCTTTCCCATTCTTCTACTCACTATCCCATTTCCCTTCCTCTCTCCCTCCCTTTCTCTTCTTGTCTATCTCTTTCTCCTTGTCTCTCTTTCCCTCTCTGTCTCATCTTTATCCTTTTCTTTGCCTTTCGTTAGATTTATGTTTGTTATCCCTCTGTCAATTTCCCTAAATCCCTCTGTCAATTTCTCAAATTGTTCTTTGACTAGATCTCCATCTTATTCTTCTTCTTCGCCTTTTCCCATGTTATTCGTTCAAAATTTATTTTGCTAAGTAATACCTCGCCCTTAGAATATGGCAAACCATACTCCACAGTAGGTACTGTCTATCTATCATCTCCACAATGTTCTCAAATAATGCTAACATGAGTAATTTAATTACTTATGCACATTTATAAAGTTCTCAAAGTTTTCTTTCACTAGATCTCCATCTTATTCTTCTTCTTCGCCTTTTCCCATGTTATTCGTTCAAAATTTATTTTGCTAAGTAATACCTCGCCCTTAGATGGCAAACCATACTCCATAGGTACTGTCTGTCTATCTATCATCTCCACAATGTTCTCAAATAATGCTAACATGAGTAATTTAATTACTTATGCACATTTATAAAGTTCTCAAAGTTAATTTTTCTTTCACTAGATCTCCATCTTATTCTTCTTCTTCGCCTTTCCCATGTTATTCGTTCAAAATTTATTTTGCTAAGTAATACCTCGCCCTTAGAATATGGCAAACCATACTCCACAGTAGGTACTGTCTGTCTATCATCTCCACAATGTTCTCAAATACCTAATGCTAACATGAGTAATTTAATTACTTATGCACATTTATAAAGTTCTCAAAGTTCCCAAACCACTTTTCTCTACCCAGACACATCAAGAATATCAAGAGGTAATGTATGATGCGTTCTATCTTTCATGCTCAAGAATTTTCCTATCTGAGTTTTACACGAACATCATAATTTCTATCGAAACTTTTTCTTCCAAACTTTGGATTCGAACGGAAACTTTCATCATTTAATCCGCTCGTTCGCTTAAACTTTCTCTAATGGAAAAGTTGTTGCACTTTTTTCTCTTCCTTTCTTGTTTTATCTCTTGGATTTTTTTATTTCTCCTTTTTTTATGAACATAAAAGGAAGAAAAAAATCGTTAGTCCCTTTTCTTCCATCCTTTTCTAAGTACCTAGGTTATTTCTCCTTTTTTTATGAACATAAAAGGAAGAAAAAAATCGTTAGTCCCTTTTCTTCCATCCTTTTCTAAGTACCTAGGTTCAATAAGAATTAAAATTTCATACTCTCCATTATGTTTTATTTTCGAAGAAAAATTAATAATACCTAATCCTTCTTTTCTAGTTGCCTAAGTATAAAATACTGTTCTCAGTTCATTTGAATCAGGTTCAATAAGAATTAAAATTTCATACTCTCCATTATCTTTTATTTTCGAAGAAAAATTAATAATACCTAATCCTTCTTTTCTAGTTGCCTAAGTATAAAATACTGTTCTCAGTTCATTTGAATCATATCAGTTAACCTTCAAAACAATAAGGCTGATGACATCTAAGTATGAAACCAAGTCACGCCTTTCTCACTAGAAAAAGTGTGAACAAAATCCCTGACTTTTCTTGTCTTCCAAGTTCTGAAATAACATGTTTCTCATTTTCTTTATTGACTTTTGATTTATTTCTTAACTTCATGCCGAAAGCTTTTTTGTTTTGTCATCTAAAGGTACCTTTACACTGGGGCAATTTAGGAAGCAACCGGCAACAGCAACCTGCAGCATGCGGCATTGCCGCGCCGCATGCGGCCAAAAATTAATAATACCTACCTAATCCTTCTTTTCTAGTTGCCCAAGTATAAAATACTGTTGTCAGTTCATTTGAATCATATCAGTTAACCTTCAAAACAATAAGGTGTCATCTAAGTATGAAACCAAGTCACGCCTTTCTCACTAGAAAAAGTGTGAACAAAATCCCTGACTTTTCTTGTCTTCCAAGTTCTGAAAGAAACCAAGTCACGCCTTTCTCACTAGAAAAAGTGTGAACAAAATCCCTGACTTTTCTTGTCTTCCAAGTTCTGAAATAACATGTTTCTCATTTTCTTTATTGACTTTTGATTTATTTCTTAACTTCATGCCGAAAGCTTTGTTTTGTTTTTCACAGATGATAGATCCAAGAACAAGGAACACAATTAAAAAAGGATTTGTAATTTCCAATTGAGAGTCGTGACTTTTCGAAGAACATTGATGATAGCTTTTGTATTTTTGTTTTTCACAGATGATAGATTCTCAAGAACAAGGAACACAATTAAAAAAGGATTTGTAATTTCCAATTGAGAGTCGTGACTTTTCGAAGAACATTGATGATAGCTTTTGTATACCGTTTCTCTGTATACTTCGTACTTACCGGTATTAAGATTCTTTAACTTCCATTCAAGTACTTTGTAATCTAGGACAAACGTAACTTTCAACAAATTTCATTAAATCCTGAAAGCTAAGGGAGAAGTAATGTAATGGCTATGGGATTTAAAGGTAGAACACTTGAAAGAGAGATAATTTTCCTGGTAATACTCATACTCCGAAAATTCTTGTGAAAATTGATAGGGAACTTCGGGAGCAAAGGTAGATGTAGTGTAAGTAAATATCTAGTAGGTACAATTATTTACTTAGATGTAGTGCAAGTAAATATGTAGTAGGTACACGTAATAGGTACTATTTCGTTCCACTAATTCACAGCATCAGAGTCGGAGATTATTCTATGGATCAAGTAGTAGGTACACGTAATAGGTACTATTTCGTTCCACTAATTCACAGCATCAGAGTCGGAGATTATTCTATGGATCAAATTGGTATCCTTTTCAGAGCAAGGTAATAATAAATTTCTTAGTTCTTTCAGGTATTTTCCATTTTCATCCTGAGACATGGGTCCACTAGAGTGTATGTAGTAGGTACACGTAATAGGTACTATTTCGCTCCACTAATTCACAGCATCAGAGTCGGAGATTATTCTATGGATCAAATTGGTAAGTATCCTTTTCAGAGCAAGGTAATAATAAATTTCTTAGTTCTTTCAGGTATTTTCCATTTTCATCCTGAGACATGGGTCCACTAGAGTGGTCCAGCTGTTTTCTTGAGGACATGAAGCCAATCCTTCGTTGGTTCCCTCTTTTTTCGTCCACCTCTTGCCTACTATTCTATTTATAGGTAAAGCCTGATTCACACTATAGTGCCAGTCACGGTCCGGTAACGGTCCGATCAAAAGATTGAGTATTCACCTATTCACACTATCGTTCAAGCAACGTTCATGCTTCGGTCATGCTTCGGTCATTTTTCTTTCATTTCTAGTTGGTCTGAACGAAGGAATGTTGATCGTTGCTTGATCGCTGCCTATTCACACTACAGTGCCAGTCTCGCTCCGGTCACGGTCCAGTTTCGGTCCGATCAAAAAGATTCGTCGCGAGAATGTTCCAAATTTTGACTGTACCGTACCTTGACTAGAACGTCTAGTGTGTACACTCGCATTTACTTGCCTTCAACAATCATTTGATCGGACCGTTACTGGACCTTGAGTAACTGTAGGTAGATAGGTATTAGGTACCAGAAATTGGTATCCATGGTTACTCAATTTTATTTCTCTGGATTAAATCAGAGCTGCACACACTCCTTGTACAATACAAAGACGAAAATTTGGAAGTAAACCTAAATCTTTTCTAAAGGATCTAAAAAACGGTATGAACAGTTCCACTTCTAAGTGAATACTTTTGAAGAATATTTCTAAAACAGTTTCATTTTTAAGTGAACATTTTCAGCAGAAGAATTTTCAGTTCATATTTTTAAGTGAATATTTTGCGAACAACAGTAAGAACAGTGGATGTTAAGAGAACAGTAATATTTTCCATGTGACCTAAATTTTCTGAAGGACAGTAATATTTCTTAGTGAACAGTTTCAAAACAAACACCATTTTTACTTTCCTTATCCTATAGGAAGGAAAGTATTGTAATCGGGTCAAATTTTCGATGGTCAGATTTTAGTGCAAAACGCGTTTTGAGGTCCCTAGAGCCAAAATCCAAAGTTTCAGCCATTGGTCCTTGTGTGTGTGTGTGTCTGTCTGTAAACAAAATATATGTAGGTCACAAACGTGACAAAGATGCAACACAAAACTTTTGGTTAAAATCGGTACAGCGGTTGGCGGCATTTCGACCGCTGTTTGGCGGTTTTCGGCTCTACTGACTAAACGGTAAGAGATATCGAAAAAGTTACTATAGAACACCCCCCCCAAAGTCATACCTAAAACCCTCAAAAAGTACTTTTAATTACAATCGGAGTAACGGTTAGCTGTATTTTGACCTCCATTTAGTCGTTTTCGACCGCTTTTTGGCGATTTTTAGCTCTACTGACTAAACGGTTAGAGATATTGCAAAAGTTATAAGAGAAGCCGCCAAAATCATATCTAAGATACCCAGCTAAGCATAATTTAATAGGATAAGGTAAGTCGTGTGATGTTCACAGCAGATTTTTTATTTTATGAACAGTCAGTAGTCAGCATTTCATTTCTCGAAAAAGCTCTCCGAAACATCTGTTACTTTTTTCAATTCTCTCTTCACCTCCTCCTTCTCTTTTTTTCCCTTGCCTTTTCCTCTTTCTCTCTTTCTCCCATGTTCTCTTTGTCATTTTTCTTCTTGTTTTTTTACATATCTCTTAACCACAAGGTTTCAAACCCTGTAGAAAGGAAGAACACAGGATATTGGTTTCAGTGAAGCTATACACAGCACACACGTTTCAGATAAGAAAGACTCCAGGATACGAGAAAAATGTTATTTTACAAACACACTCCTTGTACAATACAAGGAAGTAAACCTAAACCTTTTCTAAAAGATCTAAAAAACGGTATGAACAGTTCCACTTCTAAGTGAACACTTTTGAAGAATATTTCTAAAACAGTTTCATTTTTAAGTGAACATTTTCAGCAGAAGAATTTTCAGTTCATATTTTTAAGTGAATATTTTGCGAACAACAGTAAGAACAGTGGATGTTAAGAGAACAGTAATATTTTCCATGTGACCTAAATTTTCTGAAGGACAGTAATATTTCTTAGTGAACAGTTTCAAAACAAACACCATTTTTACTTTCCTTATCCTATAGGAAGGAAAGTATTGTAATCGGGTCAAATTTTCGATGGTCAGATTTTAGTGCAAAACGCGTTTTGAGGTCCCTAGAGCCAAAATCCAAAGTTTCAGCCATTGGTCCTTGTGTGTGTGTGTGTGTGTGTGTGTGTGTGTGTGTGTGTGTGTGTGTGTGTGTGTGTGTGTGTGTGTGTGTCTGTCTGTCTACCTATAGGAAGGAAAGTAATGTAATCGGGTCAAATTTTCGATGGTCAGTTTTTAGTGTCAAAACACGTTTTGAGGTCCCTAGAGCCTAAATCCAAAGTTTCAGCCATTGGTCCGTGTGTGTGTCTGTCTGTAAACAAAATATCTCGCGAACGGTAAGAGCTAGAGGCTTGAAATTTGGTATGTAGATGTCAAATGTGATAAGGATGCGACACAAAACTTTTGGTTAAGACCGGTGCAACGGTTGGCGGCATTTACCGCTTTTTGGCGGTTTTCGGCTCTACTGACTAAACGGTAAGAGATATCGAAAAAGTTACTATAGAACACCCCCCCCAAAGTCATACCTAAAACCCTCAAAAAGTACTTTTAATTACAATCGGAGTAACGGTTAGCTGTATTTTGACCTCCATTTAGTCGTTTTCGACCGCTTTTTGGCGATTTTTAGCTCTACTGACTAAACGGTTAGAGATATTGCAAAAGTTATAAGAGAAGCCGCCAAAATCATATCTAAGATACCCAGCTAAGCATAATTTAATAGGATAAGGTAAGTCGTGTGATGTTCACAGCAGATTTTTTATTTTATGAACAGTCAGTAGTCAGCATTTCATTTCTCGAAAAAGCTCTCCGAAACATCTGTTACTTTTTTCAATTCTCTCTTCACCTCCTCCTTCTCTTTTTTTCCCTTGCCTTTTCCTCTTTCTCTCTTTCTCCCATGTTCTCTTTGTCATTTTTCTTCTTGTTTTTTTACATATCTCTGTCAAGCTTAGATACATATTTTTGTCGTTAGATTTTCTTCACGTTCTTCTCTCTTCACACCTTTTCCACATATCATGTTACATTCTTACGTGTGTCTTCTTTTCCACTTTTCTTTTTCTTAACACTCTACCATCTCCTTCTCTAGCTCATCATCTTCTTTGTCTACTTTATTTATTTCCTCTTATTTTACTCCATCTTTTTCTTTATCTTCTGCCAGATTAACTACATATTAGGTTTGACCATCTGGTCAAGAAAATACCTGATATTTATTTAGCCCTATCTGTTACTAAGTGCAAGTAAAAAGGCAAAATCAACCGACCAAGAATCCACTGAACTCTTTCTTCGTTGTAAACATTAAACAATGTAGGTAAATGAATATGAAACAAAAGAAATCTAGGTTTTATTCAACGTTCTTTCTGAATAGTTCACAAGGTTTTTGCTTGGATCTTGAAAGGTTAACGTTGTTTCCAAGACTCTGTCATATTTTCCTCTTTATCTCCTTCAGTTCTTTGATTTACTTCTTCCATATTATCATGTATTTTAAAGATATAAAATGCCTAATATAGCTCGTTATCTGATTCACCTTTCCATCATTATTCTTTCATGTCCCCTTGTTTGCCTCTTCATTTTCACTCTTTCATCTTGCACAGTTTATTTCCATTTTGTTTTCCCATTATTTCCTTCGAGTCTTTTGAGAAAATCCTCTTTATTTATTCTACTTCTAACGGTATATTCAGGGTACCTACCTATAGAATAATTTATTTCCATTTTTTCCCCATTATTTCCTTCGAGTCTTTTGAGAAAATCCTCTTTATTTATTCTACTTCTAACGGTATATTACCTATAGAATAGAAAACACTTCCCCAATTTGTCTCCTATCTAGTGTCGCTTCAAATTATTAGGTCTCCCTGGATTTTCTCCGTTTTTGTTCCATCGGGCACCGTCAGCATTTTCTAAATAATGGCCTCCCATTATTTCCGTCCCTCCTATTGCTTCCGTATAGAATGTCGCCTTTGAAGATAAGAAAGTGGAGGGGGAGAAGAGAAGAGGAGAACTAGAAGAGGGACATTGGCGGGAGGAGAGGAAGGAGCAGAATATTGGCGGGATGAGAGATGGAAGAAGAAGGGGTGAGAGGAGGGATAGGATAAGAGAAATGGGAGGGGGAAGACCGGAAAGGGAAAGAGAGACTGATGCGATAAAAAGCAGAATATTGGCGGGATGAGAAATGGAAGAAGAAGGGGTGAGAGGAGGGATAGGATAAGAGAAATGGGAGGGGGAAGACCGGAAAGGGAAAGAGAGACTGATGCGATAAATAAATTACAAACCGATTTGCTATTGGAATGAAGTGTTGGAAAAGAAGGGCTGTGAGGGAACTCTTCTTTATTTTCCTGGGAACATTGCACGAAAACCCACGTATCAGGAACAGGGATAAATGGTCTGGTCAGGGTCGGTACAGAGTTACAGACCAGGGTAAGGGAGACCGACTAGGAGAAGAAGGACAGGCATGGATTCAGATATGACCATATAAGCTAGGTACATAATTTGTCACATTCCATCCTGATTCAAATTTGCGGCTAGCAGCACTTCAAAAACAAGCCTGAAGTAGCCATAAGTAAAGGTACCTAAATGATGTGAAGTCGTGATGTGTAGTGATTATATCGATCGATAATCGTCAGGGTACCCATGCTATGGATCAAGACAACCATGGTCTCTTCCCATAAAAAAAGGTGGGTAACCTCACTTGTTATTCCCAAAAATATTGAGTCTGATCAGGCCTCATCAAAGCAGAATCCCTATTCTTATACATACCTAAAAACTCTCAACCTCATATATCCTAGAGGTATCAGTCCAAACCTACTGTCGTAGTATTAAAGCGCTTTAAAAGAGGGAAAAAATCTGAATCCGACCCTGGAATGGATAAGCTTAATCGAAAGGAGAAAGAGGACGAGGGAGAGAAGAGAGATAAGACAGGGAATTTCTAAACCTTTTCCTATTCCTGCACAAATTGCGTGCAAAGTTTCTACCGTAGTAAAACCTACCTGACGTTGTCCATACTAATTGAGTTAATACGAAACGTCCTGCCTAGGCTTCTTTCCCAGCGGGAATTCTATGTGAGAAAAACGAGATTCTAGCTGGAATCTGGGAATCTTGGAGGGATTTTTTTTCTTCAATTTAAGGGGCACGACTTCGAATGTCATTTAGCCCCTTGTCAACCTTGATAATTATGTATCTTCGATAGTAGGTAGTAGTTGGAGTTGGATAACTTGGAAAATTGGATAATAATTTGTGGGTTGGGAGTACGAGTAGGGCTTAAAATACCCTGAAAATTTCCTTTATTTTCCCGAACCAATGCAATGGCTTCACTAACTGTAGACTTGAAATGACCTCATTTCTTTTGCAAATGATCAAATCCGCGAACATAATCGCGAAATCCGCGAACATAATCGCGAAATCCGCGAACATAATCGCCAAATCCGCGAACACTCATTTCTTTTGCAAATGAAAATCTCCGTTTATTCTCCCTCCTAATTATGTTCCATTAATTATATTAGCTTCCCCGCCTTTTGCATAGGTAGGTAAGTACCCCAAGTTTATATTTTTTCTCTCCCAACACAGACGAAATGGTTTTTACAAAAACTGGAAAGTTTGTAAGTACCAACCTACACAAGGAATGTCCGCGAACATAATCGCCAAATCCGCGAACAAAATCGCCAAATCCGCGAACAAAATCGCGAAATTCGCGAACATAATCGGCAAATCCGCGAACATAATCGCCAAATCCGCGAACATAATTGCCAAATCCGCGAACATAATCGTCAAATCCGCGAACATAATCGCGAAATCACATAGGTACGATATGTACCTACATAGGTACGATAGGTGATAGGTAACATACCTATTATTAAAAAGAGATAAACAAAATACAGTCGAACCTGGATAAACGAGAATCCAAGGGACCAGCTCATTTTTTCGTTTAAGGCGGTTTAATAACATTTTCTCGTTTATAAAGGTTTAGCAAAGTGGAAGAGCAAACTGATGAAAGCATGACAAATTTAAACAAGTTAAATTTTCTCGGTTATAAAGGTTTAGCAAAGCAAACTGATGAAAGCATGACAAATTTAAACAAGTTAAGAACAAATTCTGATTTATAGAGGTACCTAATTTTAAAAAAAACGCGTCCCGAATTTTTTCTGGGACAAAAACGGAAATTCGGGACAAAACGCCCCAAAATGAAAAACTGAACGGGACGCCGGGACACCCCCTGAAATTCGGGACTGTCCCGGCCAATTCGGGACGTTTGGCAAGCCTAAGTAAAAGTGAGAGGCAGAGAGGAGAATAAATACAAGAAGGAGGAGGAAGCAGAAGAAGAAAGAGGGGAAGTGGACGAAGAAGAAGGAATAGGAAGAGGGAAAGAGAAATTAATAAAAGCAGCTTTTTTTATGCATTCTGTGGACCTTTGAGCATTTCAAAGTGGGGAACTATTTTGAGTTCAAAGTGGAACTATTTTCTCAAAAGCGAAAGGGAAAATCCCATATTTTTCAAACGAATTCAAACTTCAAACTGTTATAATAGAAATGAACATTACTAAAACCCCGTTCTTCAAAAAGTTTTTGATGAATCAAACATAAATGTATGATGCGTACATAGTACATACATACCTATGTATGAGCATCAATTTTATGCAGATGCACTGCCCACGGATATTGCGGAAAGGATGATAGACTTGCATTAAAAAAAAAAAAAAAATGTTAAACTGGTCAAAAGATTTGAAAGAGGGAAATTCGGACTTTTTGATGGACTTCTAAAGCTACCTATATATCTACCTAGCAAAGGATATGGAAGCATATGACGGAAAAAATGCACACCAATAGAAAGTAAAAAAAAACTACATAGGATTTTCCTACATTCCTACATAGTAAGAATAATACAGGTATCTATGTACGTATACCTATCCTTATTACCTACATTTCGAGTAGGTAGTCTTCTTTTCTATTCCTGGATCTTTTTTTTTTTTTTTTTTTTTAATAGGATACGGAAAAGGTCCAAAAGGAAAATTTTCGCTTTTGTTGTGTCCCAATTTCGTCTATCTCGAGTTACACAGACAATCCAGCCATCTGTTTTTCCATAGAATGATGTTTACACACTCCACGTAACTTGATGAGAGAGAGAGACCGAGTAAGTTACGTACCTATAGCATACAATATGCTCTGACAATAGGAGGGGAAAAAGAGAGTGAAGTTAGTTATTTTTTTCTGGGAAATCTACGTGCAGAAAATTTACTCATATCCTGATTATACTCGTATGTGTACCTCGCATGGGTAATATAAGGGGTGCTTCAAATGGATGAAATAAAATTCTTTTATTTTACACATTCTGGCCTGGTTGGAACATAACCCACACAAGCTTGTTTCTGAAGCTGTCGAACCAACCACTATTCAATGTTTGGTTGATTTGTGTGAGGTTCGATGCTGTGTTCATCTTTGCCCTTGGATATTATGAATAAAATTCTGAGTTTTATGAACCCAACAACAATAACTCACAGCCCCTTTGGGTCGGTCCTATGACCATGTATTTTATTCAAATTTGGGTTCTTTTCGGCAAACGTTTCTATCGAACTCTTACACATAAGATAACACACACAAACTCAAAGGTTGGTAGATTCGTAGAAGCTTAACCCATCCTTTTGACTGTTTGCCTTTACACCTAAGCTTCCAACCTTGCTTTTCTGTACGTAATATGTTACTATTACAATGTACAAACTCATTTCAAACTTCACTGGGTACCCAGAACTGATCGCATCCACTTCATCAAAGATAAATATGTCTCCCATTCAATAGAGAACATGTATTTTATTCAAATTTGGGTTCTTTTCGGCAAACGTTTCTATCGAACTCTTACACATAAGATAACACACACAAACTCAAAGGTAGATTCGTAGAAGCTTAACCTATCCTTTTGACTGTTTGCCTTTACACCTAAGCTTCCAACCTTGCTTTTCCGTACGTAAGATGTTACTATTACAATCTACAAACTCATTTCAAACTTCACTGGGTACCCAGAACTGATCGCATCCACTTCATCAAAGATAAACATGTCTCCCATTCAATAGAGAAGACTCGGGATGCCATTCTTTTGTGTACAGAATGGAAAAAATTACAAAACGTCCTTTTCCTCGAACGGCTAGAGTTTCTCAAATTTGTACTATATGATTGTACCTACCTATTATTTGTACTACAATATTTCCTCACACTTTTTTTTTTTCTTCAAAACATCTCAACTCCATACACAAAAAGCCCGCTCTGAGGCTTAGATGTAGGGGCGAATTCCCCAAAAAATGGGTAAAGCTTATACGAATCTATGAAATCCTTCAAAACTTCCTCCTCTAGTTTACCTCATCCCTGGTATTTTCTGGTATTATCTCTCACCCATTTACTCTGCCACCACAAAATATTTCCAAATCCTCTCCTTCTCCCTTTCCCACGCAAAATTTCCTAGTACCCATCTTTCCCATTCTTCTACTCACTATCCCATTTCCCTTCCTCTCTCCCTCCCTTTCTCTTATTGTCTATCTCTTTCTCCTTGTCTCTCTTTCCCTCTCTGTCTCATCTTTATCCTTTTCTTTGCCTTTCGTTAGATTTATGTTTGTTATCCCTCTGTCAATTTCCCAAATTGTTCTTTGACTAGATCTCCATCTTATTCTTCTTCGCCTTTTCCCTTGTTATTCGCTCAAAATTTATTTTGCTATGTAATACCTCGCCCTTAGAATATGGCAAACCATACTCCACAGTATGTACTGCCTATCTATCATCTCCACAATGTTCTCAAATAATGCTAACATGAGTAATTTAATTACTTATGCACATTTATAAAGTTCTCAAAGTTCCCCGTTATTTTGGAAAGTAAAATCGAGACAGTTTTTTGTTGACCATGAGGAATAAATAGAGGAATAAGGACGGTGAGGAGATGAAGATGAAGAAAGAGGGGGAAGAAAAAGAGAAATGAGAAAGAAGAGGACGAGTATTGATACAAATTTGTTTGTCAAATGAAAATAAGTTTATACTGTCCCTAATAAGGAAAGTCGTGTGATGTTCACACCAGATTTTTTTATTTTATGAACAGTCAGTAGTCAGCATTTCATTTCTCGAAAAAGCTCTCCGAGACATCTGTTACTTTTTTCAATTCTCTCTTCACCTAGGATTCTCTTTTTTTCCCTTGCCTTTTCCTCTTTCTCTCTTTCTCCCATGTTCTCTTTGTCATTTTTCTTCTTGTTTTTTTACATATCTCTGTCAAGCTTAGATACATATTTTTGTCGTTAGATTTTCTTCACGTTCTTCTCTCTTCACACCTTTTCCACATATCATGTTACATTCTTACGTGTGTCTTCTTTTCCACTTTTCTTTTTCTTAACACTCTACCATCTCCTTCTCTAGCTCATCATCTTCTTTGTCTACTTTATTTATTTCCTCTTATTTTACTCCATCTTTTTCTTTATCTTCTGCCAGATTAACTACATATTAGGTTTGACCATCTGGTCAAGAAAATACCTGATATTTATTTAGCCCTATCTGTTACTAAGTGCAAGTAAAAAGGCAAAATCAACCGACCAAGAATCCACTGAACTCTTTTTCATGTTACATTCTTACGTGTGTCTTCTTTTCCACTTTTCCTTTTCTTAAAACTCTACCATCTCCTTCTCTTTATTTCTTTCTTCTTCTTTTCCTTTTATTCCTCTTCTGCCAGATTAACTACATATTAGGGTTGACTTTCTGGTCAAAAAATACCTGATATTTATTTAGCCCTATCTGTTACTAAGTGCAAGTAAAAAGGCAAAATCAACCGACCAAGAATCCACTGAACTCTTTCTTCGTTGTAAATATTAAACAGTGTAAATGAATATTAAAAAAAAAAGAAATCTAGGTTTTATTCAACGTTATTTCTGAATAGTTCACAAGGTTTTTGCTTGGATCTTGAAAGGTTAACGTTGTTTCCAAGACTCTGTCATATTTTCCTCTTTATCTCCTTCATTTCTTTGATTTACTTCTTCCATATTATCATGTATTTTAAAGATATAAAATGCCTAATATAGCTCGTTATTTGATTCACCTTTCCATCATGTCCCCTTGTTTGCCTCTTCATTTTCACTCTTTCATCTTGCACAGTTTATTTTCATTTTGTTCTCCCATTATTTCCTTCGAGTCTTTTGAGAAAATCCTCTTTATTTATTCTACTTCTAACGGTATATTCAGGGTACCTACCTATAGAATAGAAAACACTTCCCCAATTTGTCTCCTATCTAGTGTCGCTTCAAATTATTAGGTCTCCCTGGATTTTCTCCGTTTTTTTTCTGTTTTCTTCCTTATTCTCCTATGTCAGAAAGTTTGTTACTTCCGGCACATCCACTTAAATATAAACCACTTCTATAATAATTATAGCTCTCGTAAAAACCTACCGATCCTTCCCTGTCTCAAAAACAGATTCATAAAATGATTCAATTTGATTACTTTAGCTAAACATAGACATTGTCACTGGTTTTGGAAGAAACAACTACCTATAAAATTGATGTCCTTGGCAAGTTCCAAATGAAGATCAATTCATGACCCAGTAAAATTGCAAAAATCCTCCTTGATGGAAGAAAAAATCCTTCACTTTCGTACTCTCAATGGCCAAGGGTCTGAACAAGTTAACCCTATCCATCAAGTATTGAAGTTTGGAAATAAATATTATATTGGAGACGTCTTCCAATAGAATAAGGGATGACCTATCGATAGGGTTAGGACCGGGGGGGATTTGCCTTTCAATAGCGAATATGAGAACGTGGAAAACTTATAAATCGGAATGAGGGATGAAAGTTACAAAGTGGAAATGACCTGACCTGAAGGATATGATACAGGGTCAGGTTGATACAGCTTGGAGGGAAGATGAACTTTTCATAAATTCATACCTTTTAAAGCTGAGTATATCATTCTATACAGTTTTTCATAAGCCTTCATAAATTTGTATGTTGAAGGTTTTCATCTTAAAAAAAAAAAAAAAAAAAACTGTTTATCCCAACTAATACCAATCATACGAGAGCCAACAGAGATTTAATGAATTACCTATCAAATTGATGTTCTTTGCAAGTTCCAAATGAAGATCAATTCATGACCCAGTAAAATTGCAAAAATCCTCCTTGATGGAAGAAAAAATCCTTCACTTTCGTACTCTGCTTAGAACGGCAGTATTAGTACCTGTACCTAGGTATTGGTTTTGCCCATTAGATTATGCTTATTGCTTAGGGTTGGCTTATGGTTATGGCATAAATATGCCAAAATCTTCATACCCGTTCCCCTCTCCCCTTCTACCTCCCTGTTTTATCTCTCTTTCTTTCTCTCTATCTATCTCCCTATCTCTCAGAAAGTTTAAACTTTTTCTCTCTCTTCTCTTTCTACTCCGGTATTGATTTTTTTCTTCCCTCTCGTAACAATATTAAAAGTTTGTCAACAAAATCTCTCTTGATTGATGGGATGGCACCGATTTTCGCCACTCCTGGTGACACAAGTTAAGGTAGGATAAGTTTCTCGAGAAAACTTTGAACTGAAAAGTAAACCGTACACCGTTGAGGAAGGAGCTGGTGGCTTTACACATTCAAGGGATGCTAATGTCTTTCCTGCATCATGTAATAGATTTTTTTATACATTTCAGTGGATGTGCCAAAAGTACCAAACTTTCCAAATGAGGGAGAAGGGAAAGAAATGCCAGAGAGGGAGAGAGAGAGAGGGAGGGAAGGGGGGGAGATGTAGACCCTAATTTAACTAAATTCAATAAAATAACATCATTCTTCAGAATAAATCGTCACAAAATTGTTCATTGTTAAATACAGTTCTCAGACGTAAAGAATACTCCTGAACTGCTGGGGGAAATAACTCTAGGTACTGCCTACATAAGTTGTATATCTATAGGTTAAAATTCTAAAGAGAAAAATGAGTGAGAAGAGAGAAAAAAGTGAAGGAATGAAGAGAAGAATAAGTAGATGCTAAAGAATATTAATTAAAAATAATCATACAGATTAGAGAGAGGACAAGAGAGGGGAGCAAGAGAGCAGATTACTTTTTAAACAGAATGGAAGAAGATTGAGAATTGTTGAAGAGAAATGGAGAGAAGGAAAAGGGAAAGAGGGAAAGACAGGAGAAAATTAAAAAATGGAGATAAATGCCCGGAGAGAAATTTCCGAAACAACTGGGCAAGACATAACAGAACAAGTAGAAGATCTTCACACCTCCGTAAAGGAGAATGAGGAGAGAAAGGGGATAGGTAAGTAAAAAGATAAAGAGGAAAATTATAGGGAAGAAAATTACAGAGGAAATGGTAAATTATAGATTTAACAAAAATCTCTTGGCAACCATAATGATTATGATCCAATGCGGATAGTTTACTTAAACCAGAACAAACAACCTTTACTTCAATAGATAGCTAGACAACATCTTAGCAACATTCTATGCAAAATAAATGAGATGTTAATTTTACATATTTTGCTACAATCCTCTGAGTGTTGTAATGAGAATTTACACCATAGTTTCAGGCTTTTATCTAAGATGGTCGACGGGAAACTTCTGACGAAAGTACGAAAGTTCACAACCACCCTTGTGGAGAAAAGGAGATTCTCTTTCACTCGTACAATATACATAAGGCTGGATTTACACGAGGTGCGCGACGCCAGTCTTGCCTCGCTTTTCGTGTAAACTATAGTGCCTATGTTAAAAGCTTAAGAGACATTAATAACTTGTTTTCAAAGTTCAGACTTCAAAGCTCGATAAAGATACAGCCTGTATCTTAAGCTGGCCATGTAACTTTCAAAAGCTCTGGATGTATGGCCTACCTTTAACGCAACACATAAATAAGATTTCGGGTGTAGTATAACAAATTGGAAAAGTTTTGGAACTTTCCATTTTCAAAGTCCAGACTTCAAACTCGATAAAGATACAGCCTGTATCTTAAGCAGGCCATGTAACTTTCAAAAGGCTCTGGATGTATGGCCTACCTTTAACGCAACACATAAATAAGATTTCGGGTGTAGTATAACAAATTGGAAAAGTTTTGGAACTTTCCACTTCTATCTCAACTGTGGTTGCTGCTGGCCTAGCAACACCTCTTCAGACCACATAACAGTCCTTTGCTAAAACTTGTATCTCTTTTTCCAACCTCTAGCAGTCCTCACTAATTCATTTTCCATGACCATGAATCTCTCTCTCTTTTCCTCTCTCTCTCTCTCTCTCTCTCTGGCAACGCCTCTTCAGACCACATGACAGTCCTTTGCTAAAACTTGTATTTCCTTTTCCAACCTCTAGCAGTCCTCACTAATTCATTTTCCATGACCATGAATCTCTCTCTCTTTTCCTCTCTCTCTCTCTCTCTCTCTCTCTCTCTCTCTTTGTCTCTTGATTTTTTCTGTTTTCTCCCTTATTCTCCTATGTCAGAAAGTTTGTTACTTCCGGCACATCCACTTAAATATAAACCACTTCTATAATAATTATACCTCTCGTAAAAACCTACTGATCCTTCCCTGTCTCAAAAACAGATTCATAAAATGATTCAATTTGATTACTTTAGCTAAACATAGACATTGTCAATGGTTTTGGAAGAAACGAACTACCTATCAAATTGATGTTCTTGGCATGTTCCAAATGAAGATCAATTCATGACCCAGTAAAATTGCAAAAATCCTCCTTGATGGAAGAAAAAATCCTTCACTTTCGTACTCTCAATGGCCAAGGGTCTGAACAAGTTAACCCTATCCATCAAGTATTGAAGTTTGGAAATAAATATTATATTGGAGACGTCTTCCAATAGAATAAGGGATGACCTATCGATAGGGTTAGGACCGGGGGGGATTTGCCTTTCAATAGCGAATATGAGAACGTGGAAAACTTATAAATCGGAATGAGGGATGAAAGTTACAAAGTGGAAATGACCTGACCTGAAGGATATGATACAGGGTAAGGTTGATACAGCTTGGAGGGAAGATGAACTTTTCATACATACCTTTTAAAGCTGATATATCATTCTGTAACAGTTTTTCATAAGCCTTCATAATTTGTATGTTGAAGGTTTTCATCTTAAAAAAAAAAAAAAAAAAAAAAAACAAAAAAAACTGTTTATCCCAACTAATATCACTCATACCTACGAGAGCCAACAGAGATTTAATCAAACCTTGCAATCTTAAAAGACAATAAAATAGTTTTGCCAAAACAACATGATGAATTCCATTATCAAATGACTGGCAATATCAGTTCAGTCAGCGTGCTCTGTGATACCTACCCGGTAAAACAATTCAATAGAACGGCAAAGTTAGGAAGGAATTTATGAGATAAAATTCAAAGGTCTTTGAAATGAGAATGAGGGGGAGAAAAGATTAGGTTCACCCACATCCAGGCATTCCAAGGGAAAAAATCGTTCCCTCCCATCATTTTCTCTCCCATTTAATATGACACCATTTTCATACCCATCGCGACCTATATTTATATTTTTGAAAGAGAAAAATACCCTCTTTGAAAAAATAAAATATCTTTTTAAACTTTTCCCGTTGTACCTCACACCATCTTCGTATCTTTGTCTCCTCTTCCTGCTCATCTTCATTCCTTTTTCATCTTTTTAATATCCTCCCCCTTCTCTTTTACTTGTCGTTCGTTCTACATTTTCTTCGTCGTTTAATATAATTTGTTACTTCCTAGCTTTTTGTTCTCTCTTTTCTTTGATTTTTCCCCTTATAAAATTAATTTCGCCCTTTTCTTTCTACAGTTGGGTTAGTTAGTCGTTCTGCTTTGAGAATCTATGTGTAACAGGAGCGACATCTTTATTTCTATTCACTGTTCCGTTTAGTCTTTTCATAAGATTATCTCGTAACTCAGTTAGTCAGTATCATTAATTTCAATTTCACTCTTCTTCACTGTCACCACGGGTCAGAATACATGAAGGGCAGTACATTTGGCCGATGAATTTAATATCATAGGCTTCAATTTCACTCTTCTTCACTGTCACCACGGGTCAGAATACATGAAGGGCAGTACATTTGGCCGATGAATTTAATATCATAGGCTTTGTTGGCACTGGATTCCGAGTACTTTTTGATTTTCCTGTTGATAGCCATATCTCTTCTTATTTCATGTTTGAATCGATTGTAAAAGTTATCAACTTCGTCCACGGTCGCTTTTTTCTTGATTCTCCCAGAAGAGTGCTCGGCTGGCATTATTCCTGAAAAGTGATTAACAATTTTTATGAAAGGAGAAATATGCACCTTCTTTCTTTTGGGGTATGCTGGGTCTCCCACACAAGCTGAATGAGGTTAATATGAGGGACGAGAGGCTTGTCACCGAATGAAGGTCAGTAAAAACCTTAGCACTTAGCAGTTATAAAAAAAATCCTTCATTTACCTATTCGTTCAGGAGCTCGACCATTCAAACACTTCCCGGCCGGTTTCATGTGCGGTTCCAAAGGATTTATCATAACTTTCATCGCGCCTTTCTTCTTTGTACGCCTTCGTGATGGTGATTCGGAATGCCAAGAGCGCGGACACTGCAGAACATAGTCCCCTTCGCTGAACGGAAGGCACTTGGACTTGGCACGGTACACCACGCGGTGTTTTTTGCCAAAGTTGTCCTCATCCTCAAAACATGTCCATTTGGAATTGCAACGTCTTGGCCAAGCTGTTTGCGTACCGTTACAAGAACAATTGTAACAGAGTTCCATTAAAATTTCACAGGTTTGTTCCTTTTCGTTGGATCGTTCCAATTGATCTCAATTGGTCAAAACTTTTCTTTCACACTTGTTGTATAGTTAGGTAATTCTTGTATCTTGTCTATAGTACCTGACCAAGTCTTTTCTTGAGACTTGTATTGATATGTACAGGGATCACACTTACTATGAATTTTGAACGTGGCAGTGTTTGAACGAAATAGGGAGAACTTTTGCATCGCTCTGTTTCGTGTGAATTGGTGAGAGAGTGATTGGCTTTATGAAAGATCTTTCGTTACTTCGTTACAATTTTTACCCATGAGTTTGGTCAGGGTCGTTGCTCTGTTCGTTGGGGCTATTAGCAATGAATGTATGATATGGATACTAAATGTTAGAATCGGTGAGATATTTCAAAAGATTTTAGTAGGAGGTCTATTTCGAACATACCTATCTCATGTTTGTAGAGGTAGTTCGTAGAGACGTGACATAAATAACAAACATCTTGTAAGATAAACTATCTAAATGCCTGCCTAGAACCTATCAACAATAATAATATTTAAATTTAACACATAGGTACCTATTTCTGTTTTAAATAGCTTCCTTAGTATTTTTTATATTTTTTATGGTGTCTCTTTATGCCTTCACCATGCTATTGGAACTATTGAGAGTAAAGAAGGAAAGAGAAAAATGTCACTGATAAGTATGTAGAATTGACGGCTGCTTTTTCAATGCGAAAATATGACAGTATCTTTTGACACCAAGCGAAGTTATGCTGGTATAAATTCCTGTCTTGAAATATTGATAATGTGTTCTGTTGAAATGCCTCTTTAAAAGCTGACTGCTGTTAAAAGTAGGCAGGTGGGTTGTACGTACCTACCCATTCTATCGCATAAGAAGTTATGCAGAATTAAGTACCTACTACCTAACTTACTTTTTGCTTAAAAACAACCATATAAAAAAACATGTTCTTCAAGATGAATAAACAATCTCTTATTCGAGTGAAATGGGTCGACCATTTGAATCCTTGATGGAAAAATACCATCCTGCTAGGTATTTAATCTATATCCCATCCCCACTCCAGAGAAAGTACCTCAATGAAAATTCATTAGTATGTGAGAGCTGACTGACTGCATACGATCTTGAACATTGAAAAAAAAATTCTCATCTGACTCTCTTCATTTTTTCTCCTCATTTATCTTCTCCTCTTTCTTCTCCTGTACTTCTTCTTCTCTCCTTATTCTAATGTTCCCCATCTCGTTCCTTCTCCTCCCTCCCCTCCTTGTTCTAATTTCCCCCACCTCGTTCGTTCTCCTTCTCATTTATCGCCTCTTCTTTCTTCTCCCTTCCTTCTTCTCTTTTACCTTCTTCTCTTTCCTATCCCATCCTTCTTTTTCTTCTCCTCCCTACAGTCCTTCTCTTCCCCTTCTCCTTCCATCCTTTTCATTCCCCACATTCTCCAGTCTAGAAATAAATCCGAGTACATTCTTCACATAGAAGAAGTTGAGCTAAAAAAAATCGAGGTCGATTTCGAAATTAGAAAAAAAAGAAGGTAAGTAGTTGAAACATCAAGACTGCATGGTACGTGTATGAAATACATACAGGGTGAACATGAATAATTCAACATCATTCTATCGCATAAGAAGTTATGCAGAATTAAGTACCTACTACCTAACTTACTTTTTGCTTAAAAACAACCATATAAGGACAATATTTGTGAAAGCAGTCATGCTTAAAGCTGTTTGGAATCGAACCCCGGTTCTTGAGTTGACGCGAACAGGTTCGTGTCAATTTGACTAGAACTTACCTGTAACAAAGAAAATAAAATAGCAATTAGTTGGACGCCTTCCCTTAAAGTTAAAGTTATAATGATAACGAGTATTACCGAGAGTTCTTTTCGCAGAGAAATCTCTGGAGCTGTGCAAGGGAAATTTTTAGATTTTACTCGTAGAGTGAGTAGTTAAGTACTTTTAAAACTTGTTACCATGTTGATTCATCAGGGTGTTTGGTATGCCATTTGCTGAAAATAATACAAGTCTAAACAGGGTGTTCTAAATTGGAACTTCCAATTATAAATCTAAGGCTGACGGTAGTGAGAGAACCCTGTACAACAATAAAGAGATGGAAAGAGATAATTCAAGTCAGTAAAAAAAAAAATATATAAAAAAAAAAAAAAAATGTTGTATAGATAGATAGGTATAGGTATCCCTAAAAAAAGAAAGAAAAGGAAGAAGAAAAAAAATCTGGTGTGAACATCACACGACTTTCTATTACATTTGCGGAACACGTATTTGAAAGAAAAAAAAAAAAAAATGAAAATTTTTCTAAGTCCCGAGCCTGAGCCGCCTACGGCGGCCGATTTTTGGTTGTGTCCCCCCGACGTCCCAGATATGTTTTCCTATTCATTCGATCAAATAAACTGTAACATTTGAATGTTCCAGTTTCCACGAAGAGGGGGAAAAGTTGTGAAATACAATTTACGCATTTGTATGGTAATACTTTTGTACTGATTTATGAATTTTTATGATACAATAATATTTTCCGGATTTATTTTAACAACATAAACTTATTTACCATAATATTGACTAATATTTATCAACGTTTAAAAGTATACGAGAATGAACGTTTGAGTTCACAGTTGAAAACTGGATCAAAAAGAACAAAGGAAAAGATCTCTCTCTCTCTCTCTCTATTCTTTCTGTTCCTTCTTTCTTAAATCCCCAGTCTCTCTCCCCATTTATAACATGAAAGAGCTCTCAGCTTTCAGAAAATAAAGCAACAAATATTATCCACAATATTCTAGAAATAAAAGAAACTTGTGACAGAGAGAGAAAGGCTGAGAGAGAGAGAAAGGAAGAGGGTAAGATAAAGTGAATAAAAAATATAAAGTAGAAAAGAAGTAAAAGAAAATGGACAAGAAAGAGGGGAGAGAGAATATTAGGTAGTTTTCTATCGTAGGTCCTTTGAAAGGAAGAGGGTAAGATAAAGTGAATGAAAAATATAAAGTAGAAAAGAAGTAAAAGAAAATGGACAAGAAAGAGGGGAGAGAGAATATTAGGTAGTTTTCTATCGTAGGTCCTTTGACATGTGACATTGTTCAAGATAAACTTAAAGATTTTCTTACTTTCTCCTCTACCTATCTCCAATTTCTTCATTTTCCCATTCCTACTTTCATTTCTTATCTTGTTGACATTACCTATTCTGCCGTGCTTAGCGAAAAGGCCGTATGTAAAAAAAAAATCGGTTTTTTGTGCCAAATGGTTCCTATTATCCTAAATTTTGATCCTATATTTTTTTTTCTTTATCCTAAACCCCTTAAAAACAACTAAAACGTTTTGCAGTATGTCAAAAACGTATGTTTGCCGTAGATTGAAATCTTTAAACTCGATTTCCCGAAAGTAGGGTTTTTTGACATACGGCGTTTTCGCTTAGAACGGCAGTATTAGTACCTGTACCTATGTAGGTATTGGTTTTGCCCATTAGATTATGCTTATTGCTTAGGGTTGGCTTATGGTTATGGCATAAATATGCCAAAATCTTCATACCCGATACGAGTCATTCAACTTCAAGAAACCCAAAGGGTAAAGGCTCGATACTATGGACGCATTGTGGGGGTGTTGGAGGGAGGAGGTAGGTTGGGTTGTGGCTCTTCTACGGAAGAAGAAATCCTGAACAAAAGCAAAAAAAGTGGAAGTTTGAAGAAGAGACATGGCATTTGAAAGTTTTCCCTGGAAAAGTTAAAAGTTTAGCGAGAAATATTTCTACAAAAGTCTTCCATCACATATCAAAGCCAGATATTCGTCTTATCCATATACGTAGGAAGTATAGGTGTTAGCTACAGCTATATTCTGCTTCATACCCGATACGAGTCATTCAACTTCAAGAAACCCAAAGGGTAAAGGCTCGCATTGTGGGGGTGTTGGAGGGAGGAGGTAGGTTGGGTTGTGGCTCTTCTACGGAAGAAGAAATCCTGAACAAAAGCAAAAAAAGTGTTGGAGATTTTTTTTCTCCTTCTATTTTTGAAATTTTCTCTTGAAAAATTGCGGGCTTCAGTGCATGTTCTAGCTTTTTTTTTTCATGTTTCGTGATTAATCAACAGAATGCTGCGGTTGGAGGGTGGCTCGTCAGATGGGGAGGGGATGCTATGGTTTCGTGTGGGGGAGAAGGGTGGTGTGAATGTTATTTATAAAATGTCAGAAACAGAGCCTGGTGTGAGTAGACTTCTCAGAAGGGGGAAGAAGCAGGTATTTGTAAAACATTAGTGCAGAGGGTTTACAACCGGATGTATTTGAGCTATGAGAGGTAAGGGTAAGACCTTCTTGATTTCCATGTCATTTCCATCCAAAACCATTAATCCTTTCCACAATCTTTTCACCACCTTGTAGTATTCCTAGGTACTAAGTAAAATAAGAATCGAGTTTCAATCTAGAGAAAAAGTAAGAGGAGAAAATATTTCGAGTACAAACAAATTCTCATTAGATGAATGTAGGATGGTAAACATAGAGAACAAAACATACGAAACTTTTTTTTTTAATAATGAGAAATGGGGTAGAGAGAGACAGAGAAAGAAAGAAAGGGAGAGAGAGAGAAAGAGACAGACACAGGGGGAGAGAGAGAGAGGAAAACGGGTTTAAGATTTGGTCCAACGAGAGCAGAAATGGTACTACTTCAGAAGCCACGACATGACAAAAAGAAGCTGTCAGAAATGAGCAGTGACCAGTGTTCTTATAGGGTTAGGTTAAACACAAAAAGGAGCTTTCTTTTTCATTGTCTCATTAACCCTCAAAACTTCAGGGTCACACCTCTCACAAGCTATGGGACCGAAGACTCAACAACACGAGGATAAAATGGGAACAGGTTTTGAACGACATGACAAAAGCTGCAGAAATGAGCAGTGACCAGTGTTCTTATAGGGTTAGGTTAAACACAAAAAGAAGCTTTCTTTTTCATTGTCTCATCAACCCTCAAAACTTCAGGGTCACACCTCTCACAAGCTATGGGACCGAAGACTCAACAACACGAGGATAAAATGGGAACAGGTTTTGAAGAACAAAGTTTGAAGAAGAGACATGGCATTTGAAAGTTTTCCCTGGAAAAGTTAAAAGTTTAGCGAGAAATGTTTCTGCAAAAGTCTTCCATCACATATCAAAGCCAGATATTCGTCTTATCCATATACGTAGGAAGTATAGGTGTTAGCTACAGCTATAAAAGTTTGAAGAAGAGACATGGCATTTGAAAGTTTTCCCTGGAAAAGTTAAAAGTTTAGCGAGAAATGTTTCTGCAAAAGTCTTCCATCACATATCAAAGCCAGATATTCGTCTTATCCATATACGTAGGAAGTATAGGTGTTAGCTACAGCTATATTCTGCTACATGCATATCATACATAGCTTCTACATTACATTGAAATGGGGGTCTTTTCTGGCAAAATTCCTGTCTTTAGAGTCCAGTGTCTAAGACTATTGCACCCAGGGCCGTATCCAGGATTTTGTCGAGAGGGGGGGGGTTTGGGCGAGGTCCAAACACTAATGGACCGGGGCCCCACTCCAAAGAAAGTACCTCAATGAAAATTCATTAATATGTGAGAGCTGACTGACTGCATACGATCTTGAACATTGAAAAAAAAAATTCTCATCTGACTCTCTTCATTTCTTCTCCTCATTTATCTTCTCCTCTTTCTTTTCCTGTACTTCTTCTTCTTCTTCTCTCCTTATTCTAATGTTCCCCATCTCGTTCCTTCTCCTCCCTCCCCTCCTTGTCCTACTTTCCCCCACCTCGTTCGTTCTCCTTCTCATTTATCGCCTCTTCTTTCTTCTCCCTACATTCCTTCTCTTCCCCTTCTCCTTCCATCCTTTTCATTCCCCAGATTCTCCAGTCTAGAAATAAATCCGAGTACATTCTTCACATAGAAGAAGTTGAGCTAAAAAAAAATCGAGGTCGATTTCGAAATTAGAAAAAAAAGAAGGTAAGTAGTTGAAACATCAAGACTGCACAGTACGTGTATGAAATACATACAGGGTGAACATGAATAATTCAACATCTCTGCAGTCGAAATGTCGCAGGAGAGGAACGAATGCCAATAAGGGGAAATATAGATAGTCCAAGAAAGAATAACTTTTGTGTGCTGTCATTATGGCCAGAATTCAAGCTGGTAGGTACCTACGGTAAAGATATCAATTTAACAATTACATAATATATTTGATTTGGAGATAAATAGGTGACGTATGTACCACCTACCAACATATTTAGGAAGCACTAAATGAATATTTTGCAGTTTTTGTTAGGAATTAATCCATAGAATTACCTGAGAAATAAACATGCTGAAAAAAGTTTTTTTCGAAGCAATTAAATTATCGATTTTTCCACTCTCCCCATCCTATATAATTAAAGACACGATACTTTTGGTTAAGACCGGTGTAACGCTTGGCGGCATTTTACCGCTTTTTGGCGGTTTTCGGTGTAATTTAACAATGTCTCGGGAACGGTATGAGCTAGAGACTTGAAATTTTGTATGTAGTTCACAAATGTAATAAGGATGCAACACAAAAAGTTTGGTTATGATAGTTGCTGCACTTGGCGGTATTTTGAGCGCTTTTGGACAGATTTCGACCGTTTTTTGGCGGTTTTCAGCTATACCGACTAACGGTTAGAGATATTGTAAAAGTTACAATAGATGAACACCCAAATCAGCATCATTCAATGGGATAAGGAAAGTCGTGTGATGTTCACACCAGATTTTTATTACGATGTAAACGCAAGGAAACAAATTTTAATTTCTTTTTTAACGTCTCGCGTCTTCTGGTACAACCTTATTGTAATTATGTATCTTTCCTTCCTCTTAGAGACTATATTTATGTTTACCTAACTACATTCACGCTTATTCTTTTGCAACGATACCCGTATGTATAGTCACTGTTGTATTAACGTGAGGTATGTAGATAAGTACCTACCCAAGACAAATTAATAATCCTCCCTAATTGATGGAAACGATAAGTGCTAGCCCATCTGATCGAAACTTTCCTAAATCTGTGTTGACAGAGGAATGGATGTGTGAGAAAAGAATCGACCCGAACACAGAAAATAATGAAAGAGCAACACAAAACACAATATAAATCTTTTGTAGGAAATAAAAAAGAACACTGTAGGAGAATGTGAAATATGAAAAGCTAACTCAAGCCGCAAATAATGGCTCTGAAATATGATAGAGAAATCCTATGGAAGGATATTCAATAAAGGCTTAGCAAAGGTAGAAAGAAGAGAGGAGAGACATCACAATATTATACTTATTATTACAAAGCCCTGGAATAGGTATAAAATAAAGCTTCATCCAGTCAAACCATTACCAATAGGGCATAGGACTCTGTAGTTTTTCTTAAGTACGTACCTGTTACCTTAGTTGTTGAAAAGAAAATAGGTAGGTACTTCAATTGACAACAAAAATGCTGTAATGAATAACAAAAATAAATCAAAAACCGGGAATCATAAAAAGGTCGAATATAGATGAAAGCGAGGTAGGTATTAGGTAGATCATAATTCTATGTTCTAAGAACGAGGAGGATGAAAATAAGGACGGTGTGTCTGTTATTACAAATGTTTTTGTTTTTACGAAAACATGAATCTTCATAAATAGAATAAATAAAGAACACAGACGAAAGCAACTGAATAATAAAATACGAAAGGAAAAGAAATATGAAAAGGAACAGTAGGTACGTATTTAGTTTCCTATTTACTTATGAAAGAGAGAGAATTGTAAATCTCTCCAAATGGATAAAAGTTCCTGGAAATTATAAATTAATTTTTAGATACGCAGGGACGTGATTAAAATTTCAATAAATAAAAAAAAGAAGATAAGAATACGAAAAATATGTACCTAAAAATACAGTAAAAACAGCCATAATCCAAAGCTCGTATCTTACTAACTACGATTATTCTATGTAGGTACATTAAAAAAGTACCTTTAGGTAACTTAACTTCATTTACCTATTACAGGAACAACAATAATACATACCTAGTAGGTAAGTGGTTGGTAGGTATCTATTGTTTGCGAGCATTTACGCCTGCCTACTACCTACTCTTATGAAATACATATGTACTCACCGTTGGTAAGCCACCAATAACCTACTCAAATAGATAAAAATCTGATTCCAAAACCATTTTTTCTCCCAATCGTCAAATCAATATTATTTGGAGTCAAAAAATTACCTATGATCAGCTCCACTATGATCAGATATATCCAAATACAGAAGCCCAAGGATGTTCCATTGTTCCGTTGCTACACCAAGGTATAGCATCTTGAACACTACCCGGTTTTCACTCTTTTCCATTATGTCCCTCAAGTGAATATACGAGAGTGATAACAGTGATAACGCAGTATGAAAAAATCTGTGACTACGTTATTTTTCTACTCTTCCTTTTTCTCCTCATCCTTCACCTCCTCCTTCTCCTCCTCCACGTCCTCTTTCTCTTCTTCCTCCTTCGTCCCAGTGTTTCCATGTATTCTATCCCGTTGCAAATTATCATAAATTGCACATTTATATTCCGCTTGAGTCGAGGGGAAAAACATGTAGAAATTTTTCAAATGGACTAGAAGAAATATTAATGCAATATACGGAAGGTACAGCGTGCGCCCGAGACCGCCCCGAAAAATCTAGGGAAAGTCCCGGACAATCTATTAAAAGCAGGGACGGACTTGGACTATTAATCTAACTAGGGGAGGACCTGGAGTAATGAGGGGAAAAGCAGAATTGAAAAATCAGGAGACACTCTGGATTTTAAAAGGGCAGACAAAAGAGAAAACCCACGGGGTTAAACGAAAATATAGACTTCAAAAAAGATACACATTACACACACCTTTTGTACCAAGTACATAAGACCTTGTTTAGACTGCGGGAGTAAAGGGACTTTTCAGTCTCATTCTGGCAGTATAAACAGGGTTTATTCTATTCTACAGCTATTCCATCAAAGGCAATTCTGTAAAGCCAGGCCTGTTTACTCATACAAAAGCTATGTGTTATATTTGCTTAGACATATTTAGATAGGAAATGTCTGATGTCTAAGAAACGGAATTAGGGGGAAATAAGTTTGAAGGAGAAGATGGGACGGGAATCGAGGGAACAAGTGGATATTAGACACATAGTATTTGAAGACGATATAGGCTTAAATCTCAAAGACAAATGGCAAAACACGTTAACAGACTATGGTGGTCTGCAGGATAATTCAATTTTGACACTACCCAACCTTCTCTTCGTTCTCCTCTCTTTCTATTTCTCTCCCTCTTTCTTTCTCTCTCTCCCTTTCTCACTCCCTCCCTCCCCCCCCCTCCCTCCCCTCCTTGTTCTAATTTCCCCCACCTCGTTCGTTCTCCTTCTCATTTATCGCCTCTTCTTTCTTCTCCCTACATTCCTTCTCTTCCCCTTCTCCTTCCATCCTTTTCATTCCCCAGATTCTCCAGTCTAGAAATAAATCCGAGTACATTCTTCACATAGAAGAAGTTGAGCTAAAAAAAATCGAGGTCGATTTCGAAATTAGAAAAAAAAGAAGGTAAGTAGTTGAAACATCAAGACTGCATGGTACGTGTATGAAATACATACAGGGTGAACATGAATAATTCAACATCTCTGCAGTCGAAATGTCGCAGGAGAGGAACGAATGCCAATAAGGGGAAATGTAGTCCAAGAAAGAATAACTTGTGTGCTGTCATTATGGCCAGAATTCAAGCTGGTAGGTACCTACGGTAAAAATAACAATTTAATAATTACATAATATATTTGATTTGGAGATAAATAAATAGGTGACGTATGTACCTACCAACATATTTAGGAAGCACTAAATGAATATTTTTGCAGTTTTTGTTAGGAATTAATCCATAGAATTACCTGAGAAATAAACATGCTAAAAAAAAGTTTTTTTTTCGAAGCAATTAAATTATCGATTTTTCCACTCTCCCCATCCTATATAATTATGTATCTATCTATGTGTATGTTATTTGTAAAATTTTACCCATATACCTATTTGAAAAGAGTACCTGGGTATATTAGGTGAATACATAGCATGTATACTTAGACATACCGTAAATATCTATTTATGTTTAATTACATAGATAGCACATAACGTACTCGGTCCTTTTTTTTTATTAATTCGCCCCAGAGGAAAATAATATGAGTTAATTTATCCACCTACATTGTAAAGGACGAGAAAAATAATGCCATAAAACGTACTGTAAAATGAAACCTTTTTTTTCAAACAAAGTAGCAAAAAAAAAGTAAAAAGTTCAAAAGTTGCACCAGCAGCTAAAAAAGAAGAAGAAGAAAAAGTAATAATGATAATTGAGTTTTTTTTTTTTTTAATTACCTACCTACCCTTTTGTATACCTACGAGTACCACTTTTAGAGCATAAGAATTTACAATTTTACATTAAACATCTGGTGTGAACATCACACGACTTTCCTTATCCTATTGAATGGTGCTTATTTGGGTGTTATTTGGGTAAATGGTGCTTATTTGGGTAAAGTTTCGTGTCGCATCCTTGTCACATTTGAAAGATACATACCAAATTTGAAGTCTCTAGCTCTTACCGTTCTCGAGATATTTTGTTTACAGACAGACACACACACGGAAAAAGTTTCGTGTCGCATCCTTGTTGAAAGATACATACCAAATTTGAAGTCTCTAGCTCTTACCGTTCTCGAGATATTTTGTTTACAGACAGACAGACAGACACACACACGGACCAATGGCTGAAACTTTAGATTTAGGCTCTAGGGACCTCAAAACGTGTTTTGGCACTAAAATCTGACCATCGAAAATTTGACCCGATTACATTACTCTAAGATAAGGAAAGTAAAAAAGTCCTGACATAAAAGTTTCTTATTACAGTAAAAACAGCCATAATCCAAAGCTCGTATCTTACTAACTACGATTATTCTATGTACATTAAAAAAAGTACCTTTAGGTAACTTAACTTCATTTACCTATTACAGGAACAACAATAATACATACCTAGTAGGTAAGTAGTTAGTATCTATTGTTTGCGAGCATGTACGCCTGCCTACTACCTACCTACTCTTATGAAATATGTACTCACCGTTGGTAAGCCACCAATAACCTACTCAAATAGATAAAAATCTGATTCCAAAACCATTTTTTCTCCCAATCGTCAAATCAATATTATTTGGAGTCAAAAAATTACCTATGATCAGCTCCACTATGATCAGATATATCCAAATACAGAAGCCCAAGGATGTTCCATTGTTCCGTTGCTACACCAAGGTATAGCATCTTGAACACTACCCGGTTTTCACTCTTTTCCATTATGTCCCTCAAGTGAATATACGAGAGTGATAACAGTGATAACGCAGTATGAAAAAATCTGTGACTACGTTATTTTTCTACTCTTCCTTTTTCTCCTCATCCTTCTCCTCCTCCACGTCCTCTTTCTCTTCTTCCTCCTTCGTCCCAGTGTTTCCATGTATTCTATCCCGTTGCAAATTATCATAAATTGCACATTTATATTCCGCTTGAGTCGAGGGGAAAAACATGTAGAAATTTTTCAAATGGACTAGAAGAAATATTAATGCAATATACGGAAGGTACAGCGTGCGCCCGAGACCGCCCCGAAAAATCTAGGGAAAGTCCCGGACAATCTATTAAAAGCAGGGACGGACTTGGACTATTAATCTAACTAGGGGAGGACCTGGAGTAATGAGGGGAAAAGCAGAATTGAAAAATCAGGAGACACTCTGGATTTTAAAAGGGCAGACAAAAGAGAAAACCCACGGGGTTAAACGAAAATATAGACTTCAAAAAAGATACACATTACACACACCTTTTGTACCAAGTACATAAGACCTTGTTTAGACTGCGGGAGTAAAGGGACTTTTCAGTCTCATTCTGGCAGTATAAACAGGGTTTATTCTATTCTACAGCTATTCCATCAAAGGCAATTCTGTAAAGCCAGGCCTGTTTACTCATACAAAAGCTATGTGTTATATTTGCTTAGACATATTTAGATAGGAAATGTCTGATGTCTAAGAAACGGAATTAGGGGGAAATAAGTTTGAAGGAGAAGATGGGACGGGAATCGAGGGAACAAGTGGATATTAGACACATAGTATTTGAAGACGATATAGGCTTAAATCTCAAAGACAAATGGCAAAACACGTTAACAGACTATGGTGGTCTGCAGGATAATTCAATTTTGACACTACCCAACCTTCTCTTCGTTCTCCTCTCTTTCTATTTCTCTCCCTCTTTCTTTCTCTCTCTCCCTTTCTCACTCCCTCCCTCCCCCCCCCAACAGACCTCCTAAGAGATTTAAAACAAAGGAAGAAATTCTTCTGACAGACCACAAATTCTTTGTAATCAAGGTATAATGAGGGAGAGGGAGCGATAACGAAAGAAAACCCAAGAAAGAAACACAGGAAGAGGGAGAAAATTGAAAACTCGTGTGTGTAAGGAAAGAGTAGAAAGGAAATGAAGAATAATACAGGGATTTCTACTTCGAAAGTGCATGTTCTATTAGGTCCAAATCCAAAATTCAAAAAAATATGTAATTATAAAACAAGTTATCAAAATGTGTGTGTTCTTACCAGTTCATTGTTTTAGGTTCTACCTCAGACCTAAAACAATTTGTTTTAGGTCTGAGGGCCTGAGAGGTATTCGATGAACGAGTTTTTACCTGGAACTTGGTACTCCACTCTCTTCGCGCAGAAAGTACAAAGTCGGGAGTGAAGAGTGTAAAAGGTAAAGTCGTTCTTGGAACGAGACACTAGACATAACTTTACGTTGGGCAATGTAGTATGCTTCATATACCTACATATTATGTCATTCATTAATTACTTTCTACTTTTATTATGTTAACTAAGTATTAGGATAAGGAGAGTAACAGAGGCCACCCTGTATTTAATTTGCCACAAGCCACACTCAATGTTCTAGGTATGGGGTGTTAAATTAAAATTTTCCTCGTATAACGCTACCGAACATACTTGAGAAATAAATTGTACGAAATTTAACATAAATATAATAATAATTATGTAGGTATGTGTTGCTACATACCTTGGTAGCTGGAGAACTTTTTCCTATGAAAAATGCACTTGCCTCTACAGTCGACACTCTACAACTCTACGAGTACATGGTGTGAGAAGGGTGTTTGGAATGTGGCTAAGTAGGTAGGTACCTAACTTCCAAGCATCTGCAGTTTGGCACACTAATGGCCGCGAGTCCCGACCTAGGATTAGGGCCGTATTTAGAGGGGGCGAGGGAACCCCAGCCTCCCCCTCGGGCTTCTTTCTTTCAGCTGAGTTTAACTTCAACTCATTGGAATAAACAATCTGATTTGTCGATTTTAATCTTTGAATTTAAATTCAGCCAATCAGAATTCAGTTGAAATTAATCTATGTTTAAAGATTTAAATCCGGATTGTGACCGCGGCCCAGATATCTACCTATGAAGGTATGAAGTGGTCTGTATTCAGATAAAATGTTGATTAGTTACGCAGTGTAATCAGAACAAACAGGGCAGGACACGCGGGATAAGCTAATAACTTTTTGCATTGATTAATATTCACCCCGTGAGATTGGGGTTACACGGGTACAGTGGGTACAGAGGTTACACCGGGTACAGAGCGCGACATGTATTAATTCCTCCAGGGAATAGCGATGAAACAGCTTTCAATTAAATAATATTATTCTAGGTACCTACATAGTAACACTCGATTTAAAGATTTAAATCCAGATTGTGACCGCGGCCTAGATATCTACCTATGAAGGTATGAAGTGGTCTGTATTCAGATAAAATGTTAATTAGTTACGCAGTGTAATCAGAATAAACAGGGCAGGACACGCGGGATAAGCTAATAACTTTTTGCATTGATTAATATTCACCCTGTGAGATTGGGGTTACACGGGTACAGTGGGTACAGAGGTTACACGGGTACAGAGCGCGACATGTATTAATTCCTCCAGGGAATGGCGATGAAACAGCTCTCAATTAAATAATATTATTCTAGGTACATAGTAACACTCGAAAACACAGTAATTTCACAGAGATCCGGAAAATTTCAAATGTAAGTACGATATACAGGGCGGTGTTATTAGTTCGTGCGACAGAGAATTTCCGGAAACATTGTGGTCACATCAATATATTTTTTAGAATATCTTGTATTACAAAATTTACAGTGGTACACACTGTATCAATACACACGACGAAGAGATGGTGAAAACATGATGGGGACTTTCCATTTATAATTTACAGGGATCGTTTGTTTTCCATTATTTACTCATTAGTGTTTTCAATTAATGGCTGGCCTTGTCATAATGATGGCTAATTTTCAGTACGGAGTCACTGAATACAAAGCTTATTGTTCTGCATCAGCATGCTGACTTTTGTTCTATATACTGGTCGGGTTTAGGTGTTCAATACGGTTCCCTCCACCTCCGCCTCGTACAAAATAATGATCCACAGCTATACTCGAACAAAAAAGGAACCACCCTATATAGCAAATTTTTAGCCAGGTATCTTTTTCACTTGAAATTTTACTTGAATGACTCTAGCAGTCATTCGTTAGAAATGTTAGAATATTTTAAAATATTTATTTCAATTTTTTTATCCGTACAGTTTTAATTCATGGATTTTTTAGGGAGAATACTTTTCGGAGAGTCCAATGCCCATCAGCAGACTTCGTCTGATGAGAACAAACCTCCTGACACGGAATTCATATCAACTTTGGAAAAGCAACTAATAGACAACGCTGTCAACTCTCTACTCAACTTGGACCCCCTTTCTGAAAGTCTCGATGTTCTAAATCTATTGAGTAATAAAGTCAAAACTGCATTGGATTTACAAATAACAGAATTGCAACAAAATTGTCGCAAATATGAAGACATCTGCGAGGAATATCGAGAACAAATTCATCAGCAGACAGAACGACTTCAAGATAATTCATTGTCAAATGATTCCGTCAATAAAACTGACGAAAAGAAGAGAGAAGAGGAATTAGAAGAAACTAGAAAAACGAATCATAGTCTCATATCTGACTATGAAGAACATAAGAGAAAAGTTGATGAACTCAGGAAAAAAATTCGTGTCAAACAGCTCCAAAAAGAAGGCCTTGAAACATCGTTCGAAATTATGAAAGAGATTCGTTCCAAAGAAAAAGAGTTCTTGAAATCATCAGAATCTTTGAATGATGATGAAACCGTAAACGCTGATCAGCAGAAGGACAATTCGAATCTCTTGAAGGAAATTGATGATCTGAAAGCTCAAAAAAACCTAGCTGAATCGAAACTGAATCAATCGGAAAGTATCCATCGCAAACTTCTTGAGGAAAATATAGCTTTGAAAGCTAAAATTGATGATCAAGAAAAAGAGAAAGTCGAGAAAGAAAAGCAGGACCAAGAGGCCATGAAAAGGTTTTTCAAACAAATCGATCAGGTGGTGGATGCTGAAATCATACGCGTTGAAACTCAATTCAAAGGTTTGGTAGAACAAAATCAGAAAACGTCTGAAGAAAATAAAAAATTAAGACTGAAAAATCAAGAACTAGAAAAACAGGTAAATTCTTTGATTGCTAAAGAGAACGAGTATCAAGAGAAGTCTCAAGATCTTTTGACCAAAGTTGATCTATTAGTTGCAGAAAAAGATGATTTAGAAGCCAAGTGTCAACGTTTGGAGAACGACCACAATATAATCTTGGAAAAATATCAAAATACCATAGTAATGATAGATGAACAAACAAAGGAGAAAGAGATTAGTGATAAGGAATATCAAGAGAAACTCAGTACACTTTTGAAAAGTATGGACCATTTTAAAGAAGTTGAAGTCAGTCGTGCTGAATCCAAGCTGAAAAGATTGGAAAAAGATAATCAGAAACTTATGGAAGAAAACCATGATCTTAGAGTTAAAATGTTGGACATTGCAATCCGAGATGTCATGGGTATCAAACAGGATAATGGAACTCCTCAAAGATGATGAAAAGAATCTAAGTAGGTAGGTTTTATTCGACCTGTGATTGAGGAAATGCAAAAAAGTAGGTAATTTGGTTTTTAAAGTGTTTTAATACAATTTTATTTACATCCATTCGCTGTACCTATGTAGGTAGGTACGTGCCCAAACTAAATATATACAGTAACTAGCTGAATTCCGTCGCTTCGCTCCGGAATCCCGTCAGTTCATCCCGAGGCATGGCCAAACTTGTAGAAAAGGCATGGCCGAACTTGTAGAAAATAATAAAAAATACGGTCGTGCTGCGCGCTCCCTATTAGCTACATAGTTATCAAACTAAAAACATAAGCGAAACTCAAAAGGTTGGTCGAGAGCGGAACATTTCTCTCCCGCAGTCTCTGCACTCTGTGTATTTCTTATGGAGATTTTAGCGATCAAAAATTGATCATATCTCAGGATCGGTCTAGATTTTCGCAAAATCCTTTCTTATTGCACACCTAGACCATAAAAGGAATATTCCTACCAAATTTCAGCTTTCTAGGTGTTGTGGTTCTAGAGATAGAGCGATCAGTGTGTGAACTATGAAATGTGAAATGTGAAATGTGAATGAGTGAATGGATCTCGTTCTTATAATATAAGAATACAATATTTGTCCTATTTTTGAATGAGGACACCGAAAATACGTATACCTTACCTATAAATAGTAAATACCCATAGGTTATTATTTTTCTTATGTAACCCATATAATCACATAGAAATGGTGTATCAAAATGAGATACATAGGTAGATATTATGAAAATAAAATGTATCATTTGAGGTCTTTAGGTACAATACTGAAGATCCCCCATAAATACTTGAATATTCCCATGACCTACTTATGTGAATGATGAATACAGAGTTTTTCCCAATGCATTCTTTATGATTTGGAACTTCTATTGCACATTGCATACTCAATGGATTTCACGGCGTTCATACAAATAACACTGTTTCTCCTCGCCTGAATGTTCAGGAGTGCCAGGACGCTCTCTCTCTCTCTCTCTCGTTCTCATTTTTCTCCTTCCTTCTTTTCCTTTATTCTTACAAAATGGTGGGGTCATGAAGAGCTTTATTGTACCGCTAGGTACCTAGGTATAAATCTGCTTGTTATTTCGTTTGATAACAAGGGAAATAAAAAGAAGAAGAAGGTTTCGTTTATTTTGGAATTTTCGAACATTTCCATTTTGTTTCATCGTCTACCTAACCTTCAAGGAAAATGATATGGGTATAAATCTGCTTGTTATTTCGTTTGCTAACAAGGGAAATAAAAAGAAGAAGAAGAAGGTTTCGTTTATTTTGGAATTTTCGAACATTTCCATTTTGTTTCATCGTCTACCTAACCTTCAAGGAAAATGATATGACAACATTGTTTTTATATTCTTTTGCATTCTCTCTCTCTATCTCTCTCTCTCTCTCTCTCTCTCTCTTTCTATACCTCTTTATTCCTCTTGCTCTTACGAAATACATTCTCACGTGTAGGTAGGTATGATTTGATTTGATCTTTAGAAAAAAAGGAAAGGGGTGAAGTTAAGAAAAAAAAAAAAATGCCCGTACAAGACAAAAAAAAATGGGATTAAAGAAAGCACGAAGGAAAAGTTTGAAGAAAAAGTATGAAGCAAAGAAGAAGAAGGAATTGAAATTGTTTCTAGTACAGTCATTAAAACGTCTCGAACAGATTAGCGTAACAAATCACCAGTAGCCTCTTCGATTCGCTTGTGTGACAGGGACTCTAGAGTCATAAAACCAAGGGGGAAGAACAAGGGCCGCATGGAAAAAAGGAATAGGGACTGGGGTAATTAAAGAGTTAACGCAAAATATTAGTTAAAAAGTTAAATGTCCCTATATCTATACAGTTTATTATACAAATTCAGCATTATTGTACATAATATAAATACATAGAAAGCTATATTTCATTCAAAATACACAACCTCATTCCAACTTTTAATTATGTCCCAAATCCATGAAAACAGTTTCATGGTTCCAAAGGGATGGAGTTCGTAGTTTTCTTTTCCGTTGAAAAATCAATTTGCCGCAAAATTGTGCAGTTCACATAAAAGTTAAAAGACCAAGTGCCGCTGCCTTCCTATGAACATTGAAGTCATTAGGGAAAATGGCGAAGTTTAAATCATTATAAATATGAACGTAGGTGTCATTAAAAATGTTTTAATGTTGCAAAAATTGTAACTTTTATTTGATTATAAAAAGAGGAAAAGCAGAAGTACATTACATTTCACTGAGTGACACATATCTCTGTAAAACACTGAAGTTAAGTAACATTGAGCATGGTGAGTACCTGTCTCAGTGGCCAACTAGGCACAACACGTGTGGAGTATACTCAGTCTGCCTTGTAATGACAACACATTCTGGAAGAGCTTACCTTGTTGAAATTCCCGGACGAGGATCATTCACAAAGTTTTTTCGACCTGTCTCAGTGGCCAACTAGGCACAACACGTGTGGAGTGTACTCAGTCTGCCTTGTAATGACAACACATTCTGGAAGAGCTTACCTTGTTGAAATTCCCGGACGAGGATCATTCACAAAGTTTTTTCACCATTTATTTAAAAAGTATTCACATAAAATTATTGCAATGCATTTAAATCTATTGAGGAGGATCATTCACAAAGTTTTTTCTTTCTCTTCTTTCTTCTTCTGCTTATTATTCTTCTCTTTTTTTTCTTCTGCTTCTTTCTTCTCCTTCGTCTTTTCCTCCTTGTGAATTGATAAAAAGGAACAGCCACGAGTAAGAACTTACAGGAGGAAAGTTTTTGTCCATTCTGGAGTTTTCTAGAGTTAGCAGTTTGAGTGCACTGCATTCGTTACACATTTTTCATTTTGAGAATACAATAATTAATAATAATAAACTTTTTAACGAGCATAGTTTACCAAAGTTCGCCCAAAGAAGAAAGAAAAATCGGGGGAATGGCAATCTAATTGGGTTAATTTCTTACAAAGAAGAAAAAACTCATTAGAAAAAAAATCAGGACAAAAAAAAAGCGAAATTAATGTTATGGTGAAATCTCAGAGAGAGCGAAAAAAATACATGACAGAGCAAAAGAGAGAAAAAAAGTTTGAGCCTTATGGAATCTCAGAGAGAGCGAAAAAAAATACATGACAGAGCAAAAGAGAGAAAAAAAGTTTGAGCCTTATGGAAAGGGAGAAAGGGAGAAAGCTAGGTAATCCACCTAGAAGAAGAGATAAGAAGGAAGAACAACTTCAGACGGAGAAAAATATTTCAGCTTATGCAAATGATACTGGAGAAATCACAGCCTCATATCGTTGGCAACGTGGTAAAGAGAAACAAAGTTAGACTCACTACTAGAGGAAATGAGAGAGAAAGAGAAAAGGGGAGAGGGAAAGTTAGAGTGAGAGGAAGAGAGAGATAAAATGGGAAAGAGTAAAAATGGGGTGGTACCTATGATTGGGATGTAGTATGAGTAGGGGGTGAAAACAACCCATAGGCAGTTTGAAAATCCAGTGGGAATCAAGTTTTTTGAAAACTATACCTATATTCGAAAGTTCCCATAAATGCAGGAGTTTCATTATTAATTGCGAAAAATTCCACTATAAACGCTTTGCAAATGAAAATAAATCTTAGAATGACCTATTAATTGCAGGCGACTCTTTAGTTTAATTTTCCATTTCACCAAAGAATAATATAGGTGTAAAAGGATATCATAAATACCTCTAGGTTTTTATACCTACTGAGGTAGGTACTTACATAGTTATTACCAGTCATGAGTAATAATTCGCTCTTCGGTACTCTTGGTCAAGATGAGTCGCCAATCAAAAGGAGCCATAAGGATTAAGATAAGTCAGCAATGATAGACTCAGCAATCTCAGAAGTCCGTAGCCATCACCAGGTGAAATCATATCCTTCTTGTAAACAATGGACACCATGAGCTATTTATTGGTTTGGCTTTGAGACATAAATAGGTAAATTATCAAGCAGTAAGGACCACATGAGGTCGAATTTAGGAAAACTTGGTATCCCTATAAGTATTTACCTGTTTTAAATTTCAGGTAGGTAGTCCGTTATAGTTGATAAAAACTTCATGATTACCTATATTGGAGTATCTGGGGGGGATAAAAAAACAAGGACTGGACAGGGAAAGAATAGGGATTGAAAATAATGGGAGGGGCTAAGGGGTAGGAGTGGTATCGGTAACCATTGGAGTGTCTGAGGGGGATAAAAAAAAAAAACAAGGACTGGACAGGGAAAGAATAGGGATTGAAAATAATGGGAGGGGCTAAGGGGTAGGAGTGGTATCGGTAACAGAACGGTAAGGGCATTTGTATTGCTATCAAACCTGAATGAAATTTATTATCGGATGACTAGATTGTGTGATTGTTTTCACCATTTATAGGTATTTAATGAATTTACAAGACCGACATCGTCGTCAACATTATTCGAAATAAAGAATAAATACATATGAATAATCAAAAACAATTCCTAGGTAGTTTGATATGTACCTCCATCTTGAAGAACAACTAATGGTACAACTACAAAATTAAGAGTTACAGTTATTCGAAGTAAAGAATAAATACATATGAATAATCAAAAACAATTCCTAGGTAGTTTGATATGTACATCCATCTTGAAGAACAACTAATGGCACAACTACAAAATTAAGAGTTTCAAGTTGTTCCTAATGATCATAGGTACCGCCTAACCATTTATTGTGTGACGCCCTCCCTATCGATATAAGAGTAGTTGTCAAACGTTCTATAGAGGTTATTCCAAACAGTCCTCTCAACCAATGCAAAGATTGCAAAGTGAAATTTTCATGTTCATAAAGAAAATTCAGTTCTAGGTATTCCTCTTTTTCCCGTCTTCCCCTGTGAGCTGAAGGTTAGTTATTTTATATCATACCTCACAGCCTCATTCAGGCAGTCACGTTCTAAGAGTTACAAGTTGTTCCTAATAATCCTAATGATCATAGGTACCCACCAATTATTGTGTGACACCCTCCCTATCGATATAAGAATAGTTGCCAAACGTTCTATAGAGGTTATTCCAAACAGTCCTCTCAACCAATGCAAAGATTGCAAAGTGAAATTTTCATGTTCATAAAGAAAATTCAGTTCTATTCCTCTTTTTCCCGTCTTCCCCTGTGAGCTGAAAGTTAGTTATTTTATATCATACCTCACAGCCTCATTCAGGCAGTCACGTTCTCGTAATTCTGGTGCATAATTTTTCGGGTTTCAAATTCGGCATTATAACTCACAGCACAAAAGTTGCTTTAACTCTAAACGGTCTTGATGTTTTCATAAAGAATTTTTCCAAGTTCAATTTGCACTTTCTTCCTCGTCTTATTTATCTTCTTATCTGCACTTTTCCGGATTTTACGTATTTCGGGTCGGTGTTAACTCCTTTATCCTACCCCTCCATTTCTCCTATCCAATACCTCCTCCCTTCTACATCCGTTTTCTATCAAGCTTTTTAACGAGCATAGTTTACCAAAGTTCGCCCAAAGAAGGAAGAAAAATCGGGGGAATGGCAATCTAATTGGGTTAATTTCTTACAAAGAAGAAAAAACTCATTAGAAAAAAAATCAGGACAAAAAAAAAGCGAAATTAATGTTATGGTGAAATCTCAGAGAGAGCGAAAAAAATACATGACAGAGCAAAAGAGAGAAAAAAGTTTGAACCTTATGGAAAGGGAGGAAGGGAGAAAGCTAGGTAAGTTAGACCTAATCCACCTAGAAGAAGAGATAAGAAGGAAGAACAACTTCAGACGGAGAAAAATATTTCAGCTTATGCAAATGATACTGGAGAAATCACAGCCTCATATCGTTGGCAACGTGGTAAAGAGAAACAAAGTTAGACTCACTACTAGAGGAAATGAGAGAGAAAGAGAAAAGGGGAGAGGGAAAGGTAGAGTGAGAGGAAGAGAGATAAAATGGGAAAGAGTAAAAATGGGGTGGTATGATTGGGATGTAGTATAGGTAGGGGTGAAAACAACCCATAGGCAGTTTGAAAATCCAGTGGGAATCATGTTTTTTGTTATTTTTTTTTTTTTTTTTTTTTTTTTTTCAATGTTTGGTTATACTCAGTGTAATAGAAAGAAAAATATGTCAAACCCTCAAGCAGAATTTGCTCAGTGACCTGAAGAAAGAAATGAATTTTATTAGATTGGAGAAATTTATCACACATGTATCTTTAGGCCACCTGACGTTCAATATTTCCTGAGCACTATTTTTTTAGTGTTCCCTCTGTCACCATCGTGTCGTTAATGCTAACACTATTCCCAGTGAATGTACCCTAGGACACCTAGGAGAAGAGTTAGTTGTCAAACCCTCAAGCAGAATTTGCTCAGTGACCTGAAGAAAGAAATGAATTTTATTGGATTGGAGAAATTTATCACACATGTATCTTTAGGCCACCTGACGTTCAATATTTCCTGAACACTTTTTTTTTAGTGTTCCCTCTGTCACCATCGTATCGTTAATGCTAACACTATTCCCAGTGAATGTACCCTAGGACACCTAGGAGAAGAGTTAGTAACCATACAATCGAACCCAATCAAACCACTCCTGAGCTTTGCAAGAGGATCAGGAGTATTCAGGAGTGTTTGAAATGGAGGAAACCGATTAACCATTTAAAGGCAGTGCAATAGTCCTAAACTAAAATGGACGCGGCACACAAGGGATCAAGAAGAGACCGGGTATTATTCTGCCAAGAAATGTGTATAAAGGTACTTCTACACTACAGTCAATCGACATCAAATTACCCCGATTGCAGCCAATCTTCGATCACCCTGTATGCATTGGAAGCTCCCCCATCACCTCCTTCCATCCGAGAAGATTTCAAAGGTACAATAGTTCTGGATTTCCTTCCTCCTCCTCCACACTAAGCAGAGAGTATTAGAAACGGTTGTTTTCTCTTCCTCTATGAGAGGTTTTATAGCTTGAATACCTTCAGGGACGTTGCTAGAACTTTATAGGAAAAAGAAACGAAAACACAAAAGGGCGGAGAAAAGTGCGGAATGAGAAGGAGCAGAGAAAATAAGACATGATCATTGTGAAAGCTTGTAAAGAAATTGATGTAGGTAGGTACAAAAAAAAAAGTAGAGTTATTTTGTAAAGAGAAGGGGAAAGGTTTGAAACATTCCGAATATTGATATTGATATTCGAATGTAACCCACACTGAAGTGGAAAAACCATGTAAGTGTGACCCAGAAAAATACCTACATACGAAAAAACAGGTGAAAAACGAGAAACAGAAATAGGAGAAAAAAAGAGAGATTGCCTTTATACGAGGAAAGCAGAGATTATAATAAAGAAAAATCACATTTCTCTACAAGGAAACAGCGAGAAGTCTGAAATGAAAATAATATTCCTTTTTTTTCTCTCCTCCTTTTACTTTTTTTAACCCTTTATGAATTATCACAAAATTATGAAAATTTGAAGGTTTTCCTATAATATTATGAATTAAGAGAAGGTAAAGCTAAAAAAAATCCCTTTCAAAACCAAAGAAAATTCTTTATGTTCTAAATTCTAAGGCTTTTGAACCAAAAGGCATGTTTTTTTTTTTTTTTTTTTTTTTTTTTTTTTTTTTTTTAGAGCTTTTTTATTTTACAGTAATGAACTAATCACACCAAAACCTACTGGGAGATTTCCCTTCGGGTTAACCCTGTGGGGTGTTATTGATCCCCCTTCCTGATCCCTCCTGGTGAGTATAATGTCGCCTGTATCCCTCCTCTAACCTCCTCCCTTACAACCACCCTACACAATGTTGTAGTTTACACCTACCTACTTTCAACAATTTCCACGCATAGGTATTACAGGTTGGTAGGTATTTCAAGCTGAAGGTTTGTAATTGTTCATGATATAAAATCTCACCATTGCATACGAAATTACAAAATAAATAACGAAAAGTAAATTCGACATCTCTACTAATCTTTGTTCTATTGCACATTGCATACTCAATGGATTTCACGGCGTTCATACAAATAACACTGTTTCTCCTTGTCTGAATGTTCAGGAGTGCCAGGACGCTCTCTCTCTCTCGTTCTCATTTTTCTCCTTCCTTCTTTTCCTTTATTCTTACAAAATGGTGGGGTCATGAAGAGCTTTATTGTACCGATTTATTTTATTATACTTTAGTGTAAAGCTAAAGCATGCCTGCCTTTAGAACACTCATTGGATATAAGGAAAACAATGTCTAGTACTCTAGTAGGTACATATTTAGAGTCTAAATGTTTACTTAGTAGAAGTTCTAATGCCTTGTAAAATAATAATTATTGTAACCTTTGACACACAAAAGGTTAGCTTAAAAAAGAAAAAAAGCTGGAAAAATCTCGTAAAAAATGTTTCTCCTTTTGAATTTAAAATATATTATGCTCCAAAGTTATTAAAAGTTTTTCGTTAAAGAGAAATATTTTCGTGGAACATGAACTTGACTTGTGCTTCCGTTCAAAAGCAAAGTAAAATTCCGAATTCTTCTTTTTCCCCAAATTAGAGATATTTAATTATTAGTTTCCAAATACTTTTCCAATAATTCAGAAAGAAGTTGAGAACCACACCTATTTAATAACGGGAAATAGGGAATAAAGGGGAATATAGCTAAAAATCTTGATCATAGGTATTTCATAATCATTATCGCGTAATTTGCAACACCATTAGGTCTGAATCTGAGTGTATTTGGCTACACTGCTTGTATCGACCAGCCTCAGTGGTGCAGTTGTTAACGCGTTGGACTTTGGATCTGGAGGTTGGTGGTTCGAGTCCAAGTCATGTCATGAAATTTATCTATATCAAGCAATGTATTTAGCTCCAAAAATGAAACATTTTTTATCATTTAAAATAGTGGAATTCTTTTTAGTCTGGTTTGCGCACTCTTGAAACAATGCCGAAAATTACTTTCACTAAGTATTGTATAAATTTGACTGTAAGTGATCTTCATTGCCTCTATTGTTTATATTGATCTACTCTAGCTTTGAGGAATTAAAGAAAATTTGTGAAGTGACAAGATGCACTGAGGTAAGAGTAGAACTTTGTACGAAATACTCTACGAAAGTTCTTCCTCTGCCTTCGTAGCTTTCTCTCTCTCTCTCTCTCTTTCTCTCTCTCTCATTGAAATTATACAGGGTTTAATGTTATACAGCATTTAAACGACGCGACTTTCAATGTTATACACAGCATGGTACTTATACAATACAGGGTAGAAAAAATATTACCAACAGTTTACATAACAATGTATGTTATGAACCCTGGAATTTATGTTACAAACTGTAATTACATTACCCTTCGATGTGCACAGCTAAGTAAATAACTAATTCATCAGAAGATCAGAAGACATCATGTTACCTATCTGATTCACTCGACCCCTAATGTAGTTAATAAATCAATCAATATCTTTGAAAGCACTGATCCAGTGACCTCTGATTCTTCATGAAGGGCACCCTTTATTTTGCATGTCACAAAGCGTCCAATGCCATCATCCTGACGAAAACAAAAGCTTTGTGGCAACATTGCACGCTTTTTTTGTTTCTTTTTGTCTTGTCAACACAACTAAAGCTCTTTCTTGTCTCTTTCCAGCAAGAAATATTACTTTTTTTTATCAAGCAATGTATTTAGCTCCAAAAATGAAACATTTTTTTATCATTTAAAATAGTGGAATTCTTTCTAGTCTGGTTTGCACACTCTTGAAACAATGCCGAAAATTACTTTCACTAAGTATTTTATAAATTTGACTGTAAGTGATCTTCATTGCCTCTATTGTTTATATTGATCTACTCTAGCTTTGAGGAATTAAAGGAAATTTGTGAAGTGACAAGATGCACTGAGGTAAGAGTAGAACTTTGTACGAAATAATCAAGCAATGTATTTAGCTCCAAAAATGAAACATTTTTTATCATTTAAAATAGTGGAATTCTTTCTAGTCTGGTTTGCGCACTCTTGAAACAATGCCGAAAATTACTTTCACTAAGTATTTTATAAATTTGACTGTAAGTGATCTTCATTGCCTCTATTGTTTATATTGATCTACTCTAGCTTTGAGGAATTAAAGGAAATTTGTGAAGTGACAAGATGCACTGAGGTAAGAGTAGAACTTTGTACGAAATACTCTACGAAAGTTCTTCCTCTGCCTTCGTAGCTCAGTTATCAATCGATTACCAAATAGTCAGTCAAGAATGGAATTTTATCCGCAACTAGTGACGTATTTTGCATAAGAGAAACATACCTTACATAACTCATTTTGACGCACAAGACAAGTAGACAATGTTCCTTCTCTTTCACAAAACCTTTCAGCCGTAAAATGATATCAACACTTCAGTAAAACTGTAAAAGTCTTCCTACAGGGGAATCGTAAACTCAAAACGCCCATGGGAAAAGTATTGAAAGTTGTGTAAAGAAAACCAGTAGGAAGGATAAAGAGGTGTTACCACTGCAACACGTCTGGAATGCAGAGTATCTAGGGAACACGGGAATAAGGACGTAGCTCAGTTATCAATCGATTACCAAATAGTCAGTCAAGCATGGAATTTTATCCGCAACTAGTGACGTATTTGCATAAGAGAAACATACCTTACATAACTCATTTTGACGCACTAGACAAGTAGGCAATGTCCTTTCTCTTTCGCAAAACCTTTCAGCCGTAAAATGATATCAACACTTCAGTGAAACTGTAAAAGTCTTCCTACAGGGGAATCGTAAACTCAAAACGCCCATGGGAAAAGTATTGAAAGTTGTGGAAAGAAAACCAGTAGGATATTTGCATAAGAGAAACATACCTTACATAACTCATTTTGACGCACTAGACAAGTAGGCAATGTCCCATCTCTTTCGCAAAACCTTTCAGCCGTAAAATGATATCAACACTTCAGTAAAACTGTAAAAGTCTTCCTACAGGGGAATCGTAAACTCAAAACGCTTACGAGTACATCTTGTTGGGATTATATTGGAAGTCGTTTCAACTTAGAAAACTGGGAAAAACAAGATAAAAAACTACTCTTCAGAACTGTTCTTAAATAAATTGAATTTTAGGAAAGGACCAAACTGAAAAGACTGAATTACAAAATTGTGGAAAGAAGTTAACCAGGGCACCTACAAAATTAGGTACAGAAAAAAAAGCACAATTCAATAACTCACTTAATGAATTGAATTATTATTAATATTTTATTTAATCCATCATAGCCTCGAACTTTTCAAGCATGATTGCGTGGGTAGCAATTCATAATATCTCAATGTTTTCCTTAGCACAGATTTTCACAATGTTTCCATTAAAAAAAAAAAAAAGATCGTAAACTCAAAACGCCCATGGGAAAAGTATTGAAAGTTGGGTAAAGAAAACCAGTAGGAAGGATAAAGAGGTGTTACCACTGCAACACGTCTGGAATGCAGAGTATCTAGGGAACACGGGAATAAGGAGGCACCGCAGCGTCAAGAGACAAAACGGGAAGGAAAAACCGCAAGGTAGTATTAATCTTCATAGGTTGCAAAAAGTTCTTGAAAGGGTTTGCTGGAATCACTATGGGACCATGGTAGGTATCTAAGAAACCTTTGATGCGAATATAACACTAGTATAGTTAAAGGGTAAAGTCCAGAATACCTAGTATGGATCTATTTTATGGCAAATCTTCACAGGTTGCAAAAAGTTCTTGGAAGGGTTTGCTGGAATCACTATGGGACCATGGTAGGTATCTACGAAACCTTTGATGCGAATATAACACTAGTATAGTTAAAGGGTAAAGTCCAGAATACCTAGTATGGATCTATTTTATGGCATTGAAAGAGCGAACACAGCATAATAATATTCATGACTTCAAAATGTTGTAAAAAAGATTCTTTTGAATAATCTTTGGGTTATACGTAGGTAGCTTACCAAGCAGGTACGTAAAACTAATGTCATGCCATAAAGGTTGTTCATGAATCTTTTGTTCTTGTGAAGTCTTGAGTTTCTAATGCTTGTAAAGCATTGTGTAATGTGACACTCTTAGAGTAATAATGTATCTATATAAACTTATTATATTATTATGTCATTCAAACTTACATTCACACCCTTTTTTTTCACACCTACTAACATGTACAGGCATAATAATTACAACCTAGGGCATAGAGTGGACCTGAGAACATACTGCATAGAATGGCATAGAGCATCGACCTACATGGTCGACCATACTAGCGGAATTCCGTCGCTTCGCTCCGGAATCCCGCTAGTTCATCCCGAGGCATGGCCAAACTTGTGGAAAAGGCA